>NC_069136.1:24342200-24642200 GCF_026914265.1 Mya arenaria | reverse complement strand
TTTACGCTTTTTATCCTTAAATAATGAAAACGTATCAATATTGCTACTTTTTGATATATTACTCATATTCAATATGTTATTGAGTCCAAGCGGATATGGAGTTTGCAAACGTTTATTCCAGTCAAATTCTGAGGTGCATCTTGCTTTGAATTTCTAGGAATTATTTACTTTATGTTTAAATAAAAGATGATCTACTGGATGAATGGTTAATTTATCCAAACCTTGTCCGCTCTCATAAAACAGTTGCTATAAAAATTCAAGGATTTAGTACTTTTTTGATTTTTATTAAGTATGTTCTCGTAAGCGGGCTTTCAATGGCCTCCCTGTCTGCCCTACATACTGTATTTCACAAGTTTCCATAAGTAAGAACATATATAATATTAGATGATTTTCAAGAGACGTTTTCTTTCAGTAAACAGTTAAATATTCTATTATTTCTGGACCACGTGTTGGTCCGTAAACAGGACTCAATGCACGTCGACATTTTCAAAAAAAAGAATTATGTGTTGAATTGTTCCAACTTTTTTAACCTTACAGTTTATAGAAATTTAGTAAACAATTTAACCTGCTAATTAACTCCACTATTTAAAACTGTTCATTAAACTATATAAATACTTCCAGTTCGATTGTATGCAGGTACATCAATGAAAAGAATAAGTATTTGGCAATCGTGATCAAATCTTCTTTAACTGCCTAAATGTCTTGTTCCACTCCCTGATCTTTTCCGCACTTGCTTTTTTGTTATTTATCCATCCAATTTCAACTTTCCTAGCTGGCTGCCTGGCATTTCTAGTCCCTGGCCTCAAATTACAAGTCTTTTTCTTCATTGGTTCCAGTTATGTCTTTAAAATTTCCAAAAAGTCTTGTTTTTTTTCGAAAAGAGAAAACAGTTTCGCGCTTGACAAAACATTTTGTCCCCTAATTTCGGATTTTATTGAGACAGAATAGTATCATCGATGTTCGATAACGTTTCTTCATCAATCTGAAAATATTCCAAAAATGGTTGGAAGGATCGAACTGCTTTCTTAACTTTCCTGTCAGATCATCATATGGCCGTTCTCATGCAGAGCATTGGTTTGCTTTATCCTTTTACTTTGTATAAAGCTAATATGCTTTTATAATATTCAGCTTTTATCTGTATGTGCCTATAACCCATTAACTTCCCTCTGTTGTATACTATGGTGCTTTGTAACATATTAGCAAGGAAGATGGATAGATGTTGTGGTCTTTGTGCACCCATGCTTTCTGATTATTTAGACAATAGACTTATTTGCGCTGGTTATTATTTGCGTCTGGAGACAGAAAATAATAAATACAGACATGTATCAACTGAACTTTTATTTCACCCAACAAAATGATTGTAAGTACAATGCGTCTACTTAATGCATTACCCATTTCCAGTGTGTACACGCCTTTCAATGCCTGTGAGATCAGAATTCACCAAGATCAGACAGGAGGCTCTGTTTATGGAATTTAACATTGTCATATATTCATCAAACCAAATCTAAGTTTACTGATGATCAGGAGACAAATAATACACTCTAGAGCCAACACAAACAAACGGATGGAACATCTAGGTTTTTGACTATATCAGAAAAAACAATAAAGTAATGTTCATCATTAAGAATCCACTTTTTCCTGGGGGGACACTGAAGTACTGTACCCAAATTCCAAAGTCTGAGCTTTTATCACCATCCAACAACCTGAAGAAGAGAAGAAATGCTTAAGAGATAACTTGCATGTCATTAACATATATATATTAGAGTAGGGGATTATGACCATTATTTTGCAAACTTAAACACATTTTCACCAATACTGATTTTGAAATTTATATGGTATATTAGGGGCTGAGTTAGGTTAAACATGTTGTTTGACAACATTTATATGGAAAAGGAATGGACTTATAAAGTGGAACCTGTCGTTTAAATAAAGAAGCACATACATTTCTGTAAGTAGGTAGTAGTATATGTTTTTTTATTGTACTTACTGTTCGATCAAACAAAAAGGTCCCCAAACTAGTATGACGATGCTTTATGCAGGAACATAATGAAGACAAAGATTGTTTTATGCTTCATATTTCAGTTAAGTTTAATTCATAATTAATTACTTTCAAAAATATATTTCTACTGTTTTTTAGTATTTTCTCTTTTGCTAGACCTAATTATATCGAAAAACCTGCTGTCAAATAATATTGTTATTTTGATTGAGGTGTGCACCCATTTTCCTGTTGTTTTTTTACTGATAGGATTTTTACAAAAGTTACTTTAAGGTTTTGATTAACTAAGATAACATAGGAGATCCTTTATCATTCTGATTTAAATATCATGTAAAATAGAGGTATAAGACATCAGTGTCCTATAACTTGAATTAACAAAACTTGTGTTACGAGACACCGCATTTACTTGTGTTACATGAGTTAACTTGTGTAGTAAGACATATAACATTTAATTGTGTAACAAGGTTTTCATTATCAAGACATATTTCATTAGAATTCGTAAACTATTAAACATTGTTAAAACATCCGTCGTATGTTGCGTCATCATTTCACTCGCACTTTTACGGCATAAAGTATACATAGGGTTTAAAGTTGTCCGAAAATTTTCAAATGCTGTCAAAATACAAGATATAATGCGGCTGCCAAGGTGATCCCACTTTATAAGGCCCTTGTTCTTAGATCTACTTAACTGACACTGTAAATTGTGCACGAAATTAAAACTGTTAGGCGAAGCACACGTTCATCAATTACATATAATTATCAATTCTAGATCATTCAAGGGCTGCAACCCTGCTAATACTACGTTATTACAGGTACATAAGTTAATGTCCTGTACAACATTGCAAGTTCAAGAGTCTAGGTATAGCAGAATCAAAAGCGCACGACCGGTATGCTAATAACGCATTAAATTCGCAAGTTTCTTAATCCGTTGGATCCATAAAGAATTGATAGTACGTGTTTTTAGAAAAAAATAGTTTCAATGTTTGCAGCTCCGGACGTTCGAACATTTAGCCAAAATAAGGGTAAACTAGTTTCAATCCGAAACCACGCATGTTTTTTTGGTGGCATACGAATCACTTCCAGTGAACTTCTGGGCCCTCTGCAGATCTCAGTAGTTGAAATCCTCCAGCCTCTTAACTTTGGGAAGAACTCGGACAGTTTGTCTGAGATCATCAAGAGGTGTTGGTTTTTTTGAATCAATATGTTAATGTCCATTAGCACCGCTTCCTGAAGCACACTTTTTCTTCCCGAGATGAAATCCCTTTGTGACATCAAAAACATTGATATATATATGTAATTTTCAATTAAATCATTCACTAATGAAATACAACGTTTTTAAGTTGAAGTATCATTAGGACATAGTATCATGCATCTGCCATAGAAAGGCATTGCATATTTAAATAATAATATAGCTGTAATCGAAATTGTAAAGTATATTAAAAGTTAGTCTTAATGCATTGAAATAAATATTACCGTAGTTGTATCACAGTCACTTTACATAATAAGTTATTTCTGTGCTATACTAGTATGCAATTTTCAATTAAATCATTCATTTTGTACGAACGAACGAACGAAAGTTTATTCAATGAAAGGCCTCCAGCCCATAATACATGTTACAATGCAAATCAAATATAACAAAATGCATATATGTAACTAAATAAGAGTTGTGTCTCTTGGTTAACAAGTTAAGTGTTATCTATAGCTAACATGAGTTTATGAATGTAAAGAGCAATGGATTTAATATGGGTAACATTTTCCGATGCCATCATATTATAGAAATGAAAAATGTCAGTATTTGCACGATACCAAGAGAACAAATAATTTTCCCGGATGTCATTAAATCTTGAACACTTAAAAAACACATGATATTCATCTTCAATAACAAGTATGTCTTTATCCAATAAACAATAAGTACAAAAGCGATCATTTCTATCAATACAAAAAAATCGACCAATTTCAATATGAAGTTTATGACTAGATGTTCTAAATCTTGCCAATGATTTTCGTACAGGAAACGGTAAACTGATATTAAGGTATCTTTCAACATTCAATAAAGACTTAAAGCATTTATAAGTATCACAACGTGAGGAATTATTTACATCACCAAGCCATGTTTGTCTACAACAATCAGCAATTCTTATTTTAAAATGACAGATAAATATATTTAAGTTATTTCTGTGCTATACTAGTATTACTAGATGGCAATTTGTTCTATAAGGAAATACCAGAAAAGAAGGAGGACTTTAACTAACCCAAAACCTTTGACCTCTGGAACAGCATAAGCCACTTTCTTACACAACCTTGTCCTATGTCCTATGTGTGTGTACAGTATATTTGGAGATAAAATTGTCTCCCATGTAGTCTGGGGCTATGTCATGTTTTATTCTAAAGACATGACCCAGAAATAATCTGGTCTACACGTTTGTTGACAGGTGAGTTATTTATAGTGTTCTGGGCCAATGTGAGACCTTGCATCAAGATCCAAAACAAACCTCATTAATTTATTTTGTGTGGTTTGGAGCTTGGTTTTAAGTAACTTGGTCAGACCATGATACCACATAGAACAGGCATAATCAAAATGACATTGGATTAAGGCCATGACAAGGAGTTTCTTGGTGTGTTTTGTAAGGTAAACTTGCTTTCGATATATATATTTTAACCTTGCATTAGCCTTTTTAATATGGAACGAGCCATAGAATCAAAAGATAGGTTCTGATCAATAGTTACGCCAAGATATTTAACAGCAGAAGTTGGTTCAATAGCGGTACCATTACATATAATATCAAGTGTTGAGTTTGACCTTATTTTATGTTTAGACCCAAATAAAATTGACTCAGTTTTGCCTAAATGAAGTGACAACTTACTATCAACCAGGTCATCTTTCAATGATATTTCCACAGAAAACTTATATTTACCTGAAACAAGTATGGCAGAATTATCAGCGTATAACAAAAGCTTTTTTTAACCACGGCTGACATCGTTAACATAAAAAATAAATAAAAGAGGGCCTAGTATGGAACCCTGAGGAACTCCACATGTAATAGTAGCAGTAGTAGAATGTGTACTGGATACACCAACTAGTTGCTTTCTATCTGAAAGATAGGATTCAAACCATCTTAAAATGTCATCACCAAGTCCTGCTGATCGAAGCTTCATAAGAAGGATGGAGTGGTCGCCTGTACCGAAAGCCTTTTTGAGGTCTAACAGAATCATACCTACTACGTGACCTTTGTCCATCTCCATCCTTATGAAATTTGTTACATGAATCCGTTGAGTAGCCACTTCTCTACCCAGACTGAAATTTATACAATAACTTGTTTACTTTAAAGTATGATTCAACTTGGTCATATACAACCCTTTCATAAATCTTTGATACAATACTTAGAATAGAAACGGGGCGGTAGTTACCTACAGCAGATTTGTCATTATTTTTAGATATGGGAATTACTTGAGCTGATTTAAGATCATCTGGTACCACACCTTGAATAAGGGATAAATTTATGACATGAGCAAGAGGTTCGGCAATAATAGAAGCTCCATCTTTTATAAAACGAGAAGCCATCAAAACCTGTAGCCTTATTATCACTTAACTGAGATGAATATATTAAAATCTGATAAAACTTAGTGATGTTCCGATGATCGATTATAATCGAAAATCGATTGGTTGGGCCTGAAATCGGCGACAATCGATAGTATTTGGTTATAATCGATTATCGAAAAAAAGGAGTAAGTGTTCAGATGTTATCTTTAACAAAATGGCTGATGAAAGCCACAATGAGCAAGTAAATGAACTATTTTTTATACAACAACACTTAATAACTTCAATCATAGACATAAGGTATATGCATATAATGATTAAAAGTTTAATACTGTACATGAATAAAACTACAACTCGGGTACTATCTAGTATTTTAAAAACCGATTGTACTATCGATAATCGGTTACTTGAGTGGAACCGATCATCGATAGTAAAATTGCAACCGATTCCCAACACTACGGAAACTAATGAAAAAGAAAAGCTATTTAACAACACGCCTAAATTGGAATAAAATTTATCACAAAAGATTTTCCAAATTAATTTACACAAACTGGTAATTCTTCAACAAGCTTAGAGGCAACTGTGGTATAAAATGAGTTAAAAGAGTCGGCAAAAGTTTTCTTATCAACACAAATACCACCACCAATATTAAGACAAATATTGGAACTTGATGAAGATAACCCTTTCTTAGAAGGTAAGCCAAGATTTTTAAGAATAGACCACAGAGACTTGGAATCATTTTTGTTTCCTTTCAGAGTCTCGGTGAAAAAGCTTTTCTTGGATGAAACAATCAAATACTGTGTTTTGTTACGTTATGATTTAAAAGTACTAAATGCAATAAAAGAGAAGGACTTAGCTTTTATACAGTATCGAAAAGTCAGAAATGATTTGATTTGTGGTGAGAGAACTTTCTTCTTGAAATAATAATGAATTTCTTTAAATGTAAACAAGCCTCTCTAGGTAACACAACACCTTGATTGATTTTCTTCTTTGAAGTTAAAGTTCTGACAGCCCGACAAACCTTGGGCAGCCATTTCCATCATCGTCACTCTTGATTTCCTGCGCTGACGTCAAGACAATTCGAAGTTTTTCAATGATAACACAATCCATTTCGATAAAATTTAAACCATAAGACGTGAATTTTAATTTGACATCGTTTAATATTATTATTTTTTTAATTTAGCTTGAAAAATAGCGTTAAAATAATTTTCTGTTAATATTAGTGAGAGCGTCATTTTTACGACTTGTTATGATGACGTCATTTCCGCTATGACTACTGTGTTTATACAAAACAGATCATACTTTGACTGACACACCATTGAATATACCATGCTTGAAACAGCCACAACGTAAGACGAAATGCCTTACTAATTCAATTATTTCTTTCATTAACCTGAGTTACCTCAATTTTTTAAATATTCCATGTTATGACACACAAAATATCTGTTTTGACTGTAACATACATCAATATGGAAAAATGGGTAAAAAAATTGGCCAATAACGAACCAAAGTTTGGTTGAACATGCAAATTTGGTTGAAAAATAAAAAAGAAAACTGATCAATCACATACAAGTTGGCACTTATGTATATAAATTTATAATAAACTACGTTAAAGTAAGTAAGCAAAGAAGTTTAATTGACAAATCTTGTTTTCTTGATTTACCTGATCTATCCTTGAAAGGCTAAAAAATCTACCATGTGTCCATGTGGTTAACTTATCACTTGGTGAAGGATTCTGCATCCGTCTCCTTCCAGGTCCATTCGTCCTGTACGGTGCAAAAGGCTGCCTGACAGTAGGCCTAGCATACGTAGTAGGTGTAAAACACTACTACTAGATGAATTGCTTGCTGTGCCTGATGAATTGTTTGCATCTCCCAAAAGAGAGCAAGCTTATTGAAACAAAGATACTACTCTTTTGCGGTTGTAGGGTCATGTTATAAAAACTTCATGACACGACTCATAATAAATGACACTTTACCAATCATATTTGTGGGATGAGATCATACATCTTGTTCATGGGGTTATATATCCTTAGGATATATGTAGAACGAAATTGGATTTATGTATGATAGGTTTATCCCTAACCGAGCGTTGGTTGTTAAGCGGAAACGAGGTTTACATCTTATATGTAGAACAAAATTGGATTATAAGTATCTTCCATAACCGAGAGTGTAAGATAGGTTTATCCCGAACCGAGCGTCTATACATCTTACACGAGCGGCTATGGTAGACGAAGATGCTTTTTCTCCCACCTCAGTTAAACAAAATAAATTTAAAATGTTTTAGTGAAAATAATTTGCGTTTAAATATGTGATAATTCGTGGTTATCATGGACATGCGCGCAGTGATTATGTAAATTGTCAAATATTTCTTAGGAGAGTACAGCATTAATTCTTGAATGCAGCGTGAAAAAACTTTATGGTGCCATTTGAAGCGAGAAATAATCAATTTAGATTTTGAATATTTGTTTTCACAAGACAAGGTTTCCATGATGCTACAGACGACGGTCTTCAACAAGGGAGGTAATTGTGTGATGACAATAAAACGGAGTTCCATACGGGTAATTGTTTTATCTTTGACCGTGGGCAATTTCTAGAATGGTCAATTTTTTTGGATCTACTTATCTGAGGTGGGTGTAAAAAAGATCATTTTTAAGATGATTTTAAAGACACACTGTCTTAGGGGGCGTGCAGTTTGCCATTAACTAGGGAAATTAGCTGGCACAACTGCAAGTCGTCATCGTAGTTCACGTTTAATCTTTTAATTTAATTAACAATTCAAGTCCTATTAAGATGTTAAAGGTTTGTTCTTTATTACATTGTGTAATTCAACATTCAAGTTTAATAGTTAATACAAAATAAATCCAAAGAATTATTCAATAACAAACATTTAATAGTCCATGTGATTTATTCAAGTTATGAACGTAAGTGAATTAATTATATAAGCGCAATAAAAGTTGTTCAACGATATTTCCCTAGTAAAACAAGAAAGTTAATTTGCAAAGTTTTTCAATCCATAAATGAAAATGTGCAGACTATTTATACAAACTTAGAAGTTACCCATGAGAATTAAGTAGCATTCATATACCAATGAATTTAAAGGAAGTGTCAATCAAAAATAACCATTGACAAAAAGTAAAACTTACAGTAAGATATAAGTTCTGAGAAAATTGAGAAGTGTCATCAGTCTCAAAGAGTTCAAGGTTTAAGATCTGAGATAATTAAATTAATAATAATAATAATAAAACAACTTTGGTAAGGAAAAACTAAAAACGAATTGGGCGCTATCTTGGCAATGACGGTTTGTTTGCTCGAACTCCCATAAAATGCAATCAAGTACGAGGGAACGAGGGGGGGGGGGGGTCTCATCTGGTATGCAATTGACAATTCAAGGCATCTTCTTGTAGTTTTCCAAAGCTTGACGTCACAATCATGGTCATCAAAGCACTACAATGATTTTTATTTATAAAACTGCGCTCACGATCCAAATGGCATTGCTGTAACGTCAAAAAAAAAAGAAAGTAGGTCAAAAGGGGTGGAGAAAGTCAAGAAAGTAGGTCGAATGGGGTGGAGAAAGCCAAGGGCATAATTTCAACTATCCTGGTCGATGGCGATCATATGATTCTGCATATCCAATATCAAAAGTTATGAGCCAAATGGTTTTAAACAAGAATGTTTTTTCTTATACAATTTTCTAATTTTCTGGGCCTAGCAGTGTCAGCCGACAAGATTTTCGTTAAGTCCACAGGAAACATAATAGCATAGCGAGTTTTGACCCGAGAGGCATAATTTGATTTTTATAAGCAATAATGTAAAACACAGGAACGACGGATAGCGCACCATCCAATAAAATATGTAACTGCTATAAACTATGCGGATTTGATAAAACTACACTCTGAACAGCCTACATTTACAATGTCTCATTTTTTATCCAACACAACATGGCTTCCCAACTGTGTATGTGAGTTTTGTTTATTTTCAAGTCAAGTCAAGTCAACAGTTTATTGAGTAATTAAAGGCCACTGGCCCAAAATAAATAACATACAAGAAAGGCATGAGTTGTGTCAGGGTAATTAATCGATACAAGCAAAGTGTAAATAAAAATCATGATTATTTCCCCTTAACCATTAATGTTTAGAAGGAGATGGTATACATAATAAGCTAGTTTTCGTAAATGTTCATATTGATTTGTGTTTAATAACCTATGAAAATCTTCTAATTCAGTACCATTAGAATACCAATTAAATAGATATTGCGTTCTTATGTCATTATATTTACAACATATAAAGAATGCATGGTATTCATAGTCTAAAACAAAAATGTTAATATTATCTAGACAAAACCGACAAACGCGTTCTTCTCTTGGGATATTATTATGCCTACCAGTTTCAATTAACAATTTATGATTTGAACATCTAAATTTGCTAAAAGCTATGTTGTGTTTGTAAGGTATGTCTAAAGATAAATAACGTTCCACATTAAGCAAAGTTTTGTATTCTTTATAGTGAAAACACCGACTGGAACTGTTAATAGAATCGTGCCAGTTTTGGTTGAAACAATCAATAATTCTCCGTTTAAAAACACTGATAAATATAGATATATCGCCAACATCAAGATGTCCAGATAAAACCGAAGCCATACATAAAAAGCATATTCTTTATATAAGGTGTATTCACTAACCACGTAAAATATAAGGTTGTAAATTACAATGGTCGATTTAGTCCACAGGAAACCTCATGGCATAGCGAGTTTTGCCCTTTGGGGCATAATTTGATTTTCACAAGCAATAGTGTAAGACACATGAACGACGGACAGCGCACCATCCAATAAGATATATGACTGCTATAAACTATGAGGATTTGATAAAACCACACTATGAATAGCGCATAGTAACAATGTCTCAATTTCCAGCCAACACAACAATAAACCAACCCACCTAAACTGTAATTTTGACATCTTTGTTACAAGGACAAGGGAGAGTTACACATAAACACCAACTGCACGACCTAAAAACAATTCGTATCTATAATTCTAACCTTGACTATAATAGTGTTTGTTTTATCATTTCAAAGGCCATTAGCCATCGGTGCGATTCGTCACTCGAGGTTTTATTGGCAACAGAATCTATCAATGTCGAATAAACCCGCCCAGCGAATAATATAGTATAAATACTTGAAATGAAACGCTCTAAGGGAAATGACGTAGACTCATAAACCTTCGTCATCAAACAGTTGCCTCCCTTGATCGTTGGAAGATATTTGTTTTGATAAAACATAGTTGTCAAACTGTCTGAATTGTGTTTAATACATGCATATCTTGCATACTATCCTTTAACTGAACTTGAAACCGGGTTGATTTAGACCATACGGTAAAGCAGTTAATGTCGTCCTAAATTACTGTCATTCATTTCAGATATGTTGAGTTTTTGGATATCATTTTGTGTTCGACTTGTCATTACTTAAGGCGATACATGTCCATTTTATTTCATGAGGCAAACATAGACAAAGATATTATGATTGTTCTAAGCAGTTTCATAATATTTTCTGCGTTTTGGGACATCAACAACACAAGCAATTAGATAGGCATAATGTACCTATCATGGCAGTTAACAGATTGTACTTGAGAATTTGCAGTTAAGAAAGTACTTCAGGGTTCGACCATGAGTCAACCACTGGAAAAATTAAAAAGGTTAACCTTGAAAATTTCTACCTCGCATTGTTGCTGTTGCGGCAGACGTTCAATTTGTCAAGCATATTGTCAAATTAACAACTTCCAGGAGCTCGAACCCGGCAATGTCTATACACATGTAAGCTACAATTCTTCTGAGAGAACGCTAGGGGTGCACCTCTTCCTGACAGATAAGAAAGCGGTGCCACGATTTGGTTGTAATATAACAATCCAATATGAAGGCCCGGTTGTTCAGATATCTCGATAAATTACTAAAGCTAACGCGGACATAATCATCAACGATAATTAGCGACATTAGCGTTATCCTGTTGATCAAATCCCTCTTGATGCAAACGTAAGCTAAAGTTGATGAAACTCTTGCGTGTTAGTGTAAGCATCAGCGTTATGCTTACTTCCTGTTTATATTCCCATAACCCCTCAAGTTATCTGCTAAAATCCAAGATGGAGGCTGCCGAGTCTGTTTATTCAGCTTCTGAAGTAAATTAAAGGGATAGAAATGAAACTGGATATATAGAAACGCTTACTATAAGTTTAAAAAAGCATAAAAATAAGTATTTGGGAAGCAGTCATGGTAAAAGAATAACATAAAGGAAATAATTGCAGAGGATGGGTCTAGTTTAGGAAATTCCGTAAGAACTAGCAAAGAATGTAAAAACAAGTGGGTAAATGATCTCATGTTAGCCAAACAGTAGAATGGGTGCTACAAAGGCACCAAAAGGGCGCAAAAGGTGCCAAAAAATTATGCCAGAACAGTTAGGGGAGTAGCTACAGAGTGTCAGACTATATTTGGATTAAAAAAAAACAATTGAACATGGCGTTTATAAAATGGCAAAACATATACTCGTAATATTTAAGAAAAATGAAAAGGTTGGTTTGAAAAAAGGAACCCTCATCGACCTAAATATATTTCTAAAGATAAACAAGAGATGTTTGTCAAACATTATGCCCCCTGAGCGCCAAGTTGCCAGAAATATTTGGACAATTGAATGAAATATGCATGGACTGAAATGACAGCTGATTTGTCATTGGATGCATATGAGGCAGGTCATCTACTGGTCATACCTAATCTTCATGTCAAGTTTGATGACCATAGGTCCGGGAATTGTTGAGTTATCACTCGGACAAGCTTTGGTCTTCCAACAGACCGACCGACATGTGCAAAGCAATTATATAACCCCTCTGCTTCGAAGGGGGGCATAATTAAACTAGATGTTCACTGAAAACTGATACTTCAACTCATGCATTTAGTGACATATAAATTTCTACTGTCTACTATATAAGAAAATAAAATATGGACAATCAGAAAACCTTTTTTCAGCTTACAGTCACACTGACCTTGACCTTTGACCCACTGACCTCAAAATCAATAGGGTTCATCTGCTGGTCATGACCAATAAGCCTACCTAGTATGAGGTCCCTGGGTCAAAGCGTTCTCAAGTTATTGATCGGAAACCGTTTTTCATGTTAAGGTCACACTGATCTTGACCTTTGACCTCAAAATCAATAGGGTTCATCTGCTGGTCATGACCAATACACCTACCAAGTATGAGGTTCCTGGGTCAAAGCGTTCTCAAGTTATTGATCGGAAACCGTTTTTCATGTAAAGGTCACACTGACCTTGACCTTTGACCCACTGACCTCAAAATCAATAGGGTTCATCTGCTGGTCATGACCAATAAGCCTACCTAGTATGAGGTCCCTGGGTCAAAGCGTTCTCAAGTTATTGATCGGAAACCGTTTTTCATGTTAAGGTCACACTGACCTTGACCTTTGACCCACTGACCTCAAAATCAATAGGGTTCATCTGCTGGTCATGACCAATACACCTACCAAGTATGAGGTTCCTGGGTCAAAGCGTTCTCAAGTTATTGATCGGAAACCGTTTTTCATGTAAAGGTCACACTGACCTTGACCTTTGACCCACTGACCTCAAAATCAATAGGGTTCATCTGCTGGTGATGACCAATACACATACCAAGTATGAGGTCCCTCGGTCAAAGCGTTCTCAAGTTATTGATCGGAAACCATTTGGTATTCCGACCGACCGACCGACAGACAGACAGACCGACCGACCGACATGTGCAAAACAATATACCCCACTTTTTTCAAAAGGGGGCATAAAAAAGATTTTCGGGAACCGAAACAATGAAAACAAACATGCAGTGCGTTCATTTAGGCGAACGTTTGCAAAACAAACGCGACCGTTCGGGTGTTTTCCCTATTGAACTTAGCGTTTGCCGAAAACGTCTGCTATCTCGCAAACGCTCATTTATCCCGTTTGCTATGCCAACTAAGGTGACGGAATGGTAAACGATTGTGTTGCTAGTTTATATATTAAGCGTTTTAAAAGCAATTAAAAGCATCGTGGAGATCGGCCTATTATCAAAAATAGTTAAGTGCACTGAAAGTGTTCTTTTTTCTATTTTTTATGTTTAGTGTCGTCTTAATATTATAACTTGGTTTATTTTGCCAAAAGTTGATTATCGCTGCTAAAAATATTCAGTAGTAGGCAGGGCCCCAACTTGCACAAACGTTCGAAATTAGCTTTTGTACTGCACCCCCTACTCTACTAACATTTTTTGCATGATTGTTTAGAGGAATATCTGTCATTTATGAAAAATGTTGTTGGCAAAAAAATAGTCTCTTGCATTAAGCCAAAATCCAAGATGGCCGCCAAAATTGTGAAAATCTGCCCCATACAAATAAAATATACCGACATTTTTTTTGTTTTTATGTAAGGCCACAACAAATTGATCATTTGTTCTACGGATTTTGCCAAAAAAAAGTAGGAGCGAGCGAGCGAAAAAAAATACAACTTTTTTTTTAAATTTAAGACAAATCAGAGGCGAGCGAAGAGCGAAAATTTAAAAAAACAATATTAAAATATGCATATTTCTTACCAAATTTACATTTTGTATCATACAACTATGTTAAAAAATGCTTTTTAATTGCAAAAAAGGTTCTCAGTTATAAATGAAAAGGTTTTGATTGTATTACATGACAATCTGTCTCAATATTTAACAAATGGCAATAAGATCCAGTGCTTTACTATTAACATTCATTGCATCAGCAATTTAAATGTATATATTATTGTAAGAACAGCATTCCTCACAGTAACGTGCAATGATTTGAAGACCAAAAATCTATTGTATTCATTCCGTACTAATCTAACTTACCATCACAAAAAAAAACATTTTACACAAGTAAGAGTAATTCATCATTTGAACATTTCTAAATATTGGGAAATTTGGAAGTATACAAAAAGAATAAATCGCGCGGCCAAATTATATGTGCGGGCGCAAAAAAGAGGGTTTTTTTTAAATGTTTTTTCGTTTTTCGAATTTTAGGTGCGGCAAATCCTACGAACAAATAATCAATTTTTTGTGGCCTAAAGAGTAATTCAGTTGTTTCATATCCATCATTGATATTATATTTGAAAATATGATGGATAATAGTGTTTTTAAAACCTTTGCAAAGTTTTCAAATAATTAGCCTGAACTTGCATATAAATTACTAAAAATACCCAATATGCAATTTTATACGACCTTGGCTTGCTCAAAGTAGGTGGGGGCAAAATGACCCCATTTCCCCTTAAACTTGTGCTGACATTGAACACGCGTAATATATAACATTCTATGGAAAATTCTAGCAAAGTGAAAACATAGTTGTTGCTTAAATGACATTTCATTCATAATTCATAAAACTATTTAGCAAAACACAAACAAGGTCAAGGTCATATTTAATGTCAGATTATCAAGGCTTAGTATCTTCTTTATACAGCTTGTTTAAACTCATTTCAAATCCGGCTTCCTTTTGGTGTAATGTTGGTGTGAACGTGTCGAAATGATTTTCTAATGGAAGACAGAAGTTGTTTCCCTTTGTTCCAAATTGGTCATGGAATATTTTTATCTACAGAAGTAGACAATGACGATTATTTTAAATGATATTTATGTCAGATGGTGGCTGCATAGTCTTTAACTTGGCCACCGGATGGCAGTGGGCACACTGGTGACATGTACTGTGATTTAAGACCAATACAAACCGTTTTCGAACGGTCACTTCGGATATCGCGAAAGAGCTTTGATCGACGCAAGAATTTCAGAAATCTCCGCGCTATTCTGCGCATCAGTCATAAATGATAATAAACATCTATTTGGTGTTATATATTTAATGATAAGAATGTCTGTTACCTGAAATATACAGTAAATGAGTAAATGATTAGTAAATCTTCAGCACCAAATCAGGGAAAAGATGTTGAAAGCGATTCAGATGGGGATGACGATGAGAGGGACATGGAAATGTCTGAAGATTTGGCTTCTACCTTAAAATGTCCTCCAGTGAATGAACTAGATTTTAATTTTAATAACTCATTGGTGATAATGAAAACATAATTGAAAGAGTTTTTTTTATTATTTTGAAAGCGTTATAGAACATAATAATTTCCATTGGTTGGAATAGTGGTTAATCTTTCTGTGTTTCTATAGATAATTATATAAAAAAAACTTCAGGGACAAGTTCAGCTGCCAAAAGTTAAAACATTACCCCGTTTAATGGCACGCCAAATATATAGAACACACACAAAAAAGTACCAACAAGAAACATGAACAACAGCACACAAATCCACAATCAACACAGTTCATGTATTCTATGAAAAAACTAGGTATGTTTATCAACGAGTGTTAAATACCGCCTTGGAAAGGTCAGTAAAATGTAAATTTACTCGGGGTTTACACCAGTTTGCGTGCTGAATAATGTACAAACGTAAATGGTACATCTTATCAAAGTATGCATTACCTTGCTGAAATTTATTAACTAGACACATAATAATAAACTAATGGGTAAACCGAGTACTTCAATGATTATGCACCAGTTCATTGCACCCACGCCCCCCCCCCACAGGTCCGTGAAAATTGGCCGTATTTTTAGCTTTCAGGTGGCCCCGCAGTGCCGGTTGAATGCGGTGGTTTTGTCTTCGCTTTAAATATAGCAGGGAATGGGCCTTACCTAGGGTCCCTGGGGTGTGGGGGCATTTGGCGGGAATTTTACCATCTGTTCGTCCGCGCAGGGCGGGGATTTTAGCCGGACGTGGCTGGACCGAAAAGTCAAAGAACCCGCTATTCCCCGGACCTGGGGGGGGCTGGTTACAATTGACTGGTGCATTAGGGATCCCAACTCGATTTGCAGACGAAGGAATACAATTCACAGTACCTAATGCAAAATCTTTTTGACGATACGATGCAGTTATTGTTTAAAACTATGAGCATCACATACATTCTGCCTTAAGTTAGTAATTTAAAGGTTTGCTACGCTCACTCCGCCTAATATTATTCATTATGAATTACTTAATGCCATCTAACTATTACTTGTACTAAAACTGGAAACAAACAAAACATTATTAACAATAGAAACGACATGTATTAGCTATACTTTTCTTCGAAATGATTACCTAAGCAAAATTTCAAAAGAAAGACACATCACACGCTGGAACCTTGCTAGCCAGCAAAAAATGGTTTTAAAGATAACATGAAACAGCAAATTTTTCATAAAATCAAAACACTGAAAGTTTAGCTACGTACTGAACCTTATATTTTGTAACGAGGTCAGGTCATTTTTTGAATCACAAAAAAGTACAAAGTGTTATATACCATTGGAAAGGTCTATTTAAGAGGAGCATTATGCACTTATTTCATTTAGACATTCATTTTTGCTCAGAAGATATTACACATTGAACACCTAAGGGGTAAGCGGTCAACTGATACCAAAAATGACCATATGAATATTCGCATAATAGTACATCAGATGCTATCACAGTTTTAACACTGTTTTCAGGTTTATTTGTTACATATATCTGTAGATTCACCTTATTCAGTTAACCACAGTCTTCAGATTTCCTTCCTGGTAGTCCGTAAGTAGCTTGTAGCTGTAAATTGCAGCGTCATTCGAATAAAAAAAACATTATACCAGTCAGGAAATCCTTGGACCTGAAATTAGTAAAGACATATATAAGTTGGTTATATTAATGTTTCTGCTTATACATGTGGAGCTTTTAAATAAATGTCATTAGTTTCAATTAATTTAGGACATGTATACCTTTACTTTATGCTTTTCATATTTTAATAAGGCATTTACACAATGAAATCTAAAATCCTAAAATCTGAAAAATCCATATTCCAAAAAAGATATTTTAAGATGAAGAATATATCACTTTGCAAAGAAATCTTTGTGCATTAATTAAGTCATCATCATCATCAAATGTTAAAAAGCTAGTCTATAATAGTATAAGCATGATATAGTTAGCCAAGATATATTGACAGTGCTATACTGATATTAATGCTACAAGAAATACAAACATGACTACAACAACAACATGTATTACAATATGACTTACAGTCAACTTTCAATATTTAGTAAAGAAATGAAAGAATGCTATTAAAATTGGTACTTATTCAATCCATGCAACTACTATTTCTGCAAACAAAGTGTTCAGATCATGTTAATGTTAATGCAAAACTCAGTTTGCTTGAGTTAGGTCATGAATACACCTCTATTTAACTTAATTTCCGAAAATAAGCTATCTTCAATATTTATGATTATTGATTTATTTTACCATCACCTGTGAAATTACAGTGCCATTGTACCATGTTTCTTCTCCATCAACCATAAACTTGTGTTCAATGGCCTTCCCTTTCAGTAAAGGCATGTTGTTGTTGTTGTTGTCAGCCGACTTACGTTCAACACTGTAGGCATGGCGAACTAACCTCTACACCTGTATCACCAGTTTTTTCACCGATAAAGGCTTTCGCTGCCCATTGACCAATTTTGAGAAGCTATAAATATCTTTATATTCGTCCGTTTTCTTTGGTTTCTGAGCAAAAACATAGCGCCTAGAATTAAGCTGAGATTTCAACGACTCTATTATCTGGGTTTTACTATTTATAAGAGATAAATTATTGTCCACTGAATCCTCACATTGCCAAAGTCCGTAGAAAAGTATTTTATCAGTAAACTTTTCAAGTTTTGCTACACGTCTCGCCTCTTCCTGCTGAGCTCTTTCAATGTTCTGTGCAAACAGTTCTCTCTGCCTTTGCTCAATCTGTTGCTTTCTCTGTTTGAAATTCTTCCTCACCTTTTCCACACTTTTACATGCATAGTCAATCAGTTCCTTCCTGCTTGCTTCATCTTTATTTTTCAGCCATTCCTGAGTTTTATTAGCAGTGAACATTATATAGGCTTCAGATGAAATAACAGATACATTGGATTTTTTCTTTAATAGCTGGTCTAGAAAACCGAATACAGACTCAGGAAATTTGTTGTGCTTTTGTACACTTGGAGTCTTCAATTTCAATTGGTCAGTTACGTTATCCCACTTTCCATCTGGTAAATGGTCTACAAATATTTTCACAGAGAGCTCACTTAATGCTGGAAGCATCACTTGCAGATAAGTCATTACTTTTGCATCATGTTCCCAATCAGAAGTTATAACTTTGAACATATTGTCTTGTTGCATCACCAAAAGCCATCAATTGTCATTTCATGAATAAGTCTAAGTTCTGAACTGAATTCACCAGCTGCAGATAGTGCTTATTAATCTCTAAAATATGTATATTCTTGTCCTCTATTAAACACCATAATGGTCCAGTGACTAACCGACTGATCAAACCTAACGCTTTCACACCTGCCAAGTACTCTGAAATTTGAATGTCGTGTAAAACTGACTTTAAAAGATTGTTCGTTTGGTTCGATACAAGAAATCCTTGGATCTTACGATGCAAGAAGAACAATGCAACAGCACTTTCAAACAAAACGTTAAAACGGTTACCACGAAACGGTTCAAGTGGCAAGCTGTTAAGCTGATTTTCCTTTAAAAAATCTTTCACGTACGAATTAAAGTCCCTGAACTTTCCACACTTCTCATTTGCCCCCTAGCAAGGGCTTTTGACGTCGTTCTAACTAATCTCAATGTTCCAGATTCAGAAGACTTACTAAATGAAGCATCTCTTATCGGACCTTTACCATCGAAAAAACATTTTCTACCTATATCATACTCTTATTTCCAGCTTCAGCAAAATGTACAAGATTATAAAGGCCACAGAAGAAGTTTAGTAATGTACTGGCAATTAACTGATTTTCATGTGAAAGCTGCTCCCAATTTACATATAAGTCTGGAAGAACAGTTTGTCTCAATTCTTGTAATAACTGATTAAATCTTTTCTCTGTACTAGCACGGTCACTCATTGTTGCTGTTATGTTCATCAAAATTTTCTTGGATGCAAGATCAGCTTCAACACTTTGTTGATCAATATCGTCTAAAATTTCCTGAAAAGCACTTAATGTGTTCTGGCCAGATTTAGTCACAAGTTCCATAATACCCCGAATATTTCGTTCCAAACTTTGAAGTTTCGTCTGTATATAAAGTTAAATTCTGCTTATCTGGTAGTTGTTCATTTAACTGTTTTTGTGATAATACCAGTCTTTCGATATTACAGTTCAAAATAATTCCTTTAGATGGCAATTTATCTACAAATTGTCTTTCAATACCTCATGAAACAGAAAGTCTGAAGTTTGTCTGAATTAAGCTGTATGAAGGCTGAATTCAGTCTTACGGCAAAATTGGTGACTGAATCATTGCTGAACAACCAAATCTAGCATCTGAATGATGATGTCTGAATGAAAGCTGAACAGTGCTGACAAGATTCAGACCTGTTTCAGGTTCATAGAATATGTCTGAAAAAGTACTGAAAAGAAACTGACATGTTCATACCAAAGGTTCAGTCTTCTGTCAGCTTCAACAAATGTCTGAAGAAAGACTGAAAACAGATACAGACTTTTAAAATCACCTAAAATGAAACTTGTCTGAGATGTTTCAGACATATTTAAGACTCATTTTCTTCATGTTAATTAAGTTTTAACACTAAATAATGTCAAAAACACAGTAAAACAATTTTGACTTAAAACAAGGAACCTCACCAGGTCATTTAAAGTCCACTACATCTGAATTTAGACAAGACATTCTAAAATAATTGGTCAGAACAGACAATATATGGGCATCATACTTTCATATAATAACCATTATCAATGTGTAAAGTATGAATGATTTACATTCACTTCTTTTGTAGTTATGTTCGAGATAAAATATGAGCAATGGTTAGAAAATATTTAATAAACAAATCATACAACAGGTCATGACAAATGTTATTTAAATGTCTGAAAAATTCAGACTTCGAATTATCATACTCATGGACTTTTAAAAAGTATCATACTGAACAATTCAGACTTTTAAAAACAGTTCCAAAATAATATTCTCAATATCAGCAATAGAAATGCTTTTTAAGTGTGTCCTTTCTGCAGAAATGGCTATAAAGTTGATTGACATTTAGTAGATACGGTCTTTTGTTTTCTGGCAAAGTCAGGGATATAATTTTCATTATAAAGTTCAGTGCAATGGCTGACAAGTTAAATGCAACTTTAAGAGTCACTAGCAAAACTGAAAGGTCACGAAAAGTTAAATTTGATAGATCACTTATTGGATCATTATGGCAGAAAGACTGCTCCATTTCCTCTAATTCCAAGTCTATATCAAGGTCCCATTCATCACCAATCTTTTCTAAATTAATGCAACTGTCATCTTCACAAATATTCATAAGAGTGTGTTCTACATCATATACACTAGACGTCACTAGTGATATTCTCCTCACATTTTTCTAGATGAAACAAATCTTTGTACTGTGATTTAGACGGGATAAACTCAAATTTACTGCCATGTGAGTCTGTAACCAGTTCGTAAGGTGTATTTTCCCCTGTGTCTTGTTCTGGCCCCACGCTGGCCAAAGGCAGAGCGTCGTTCTCATCGACGAAAAGTTCCTTTTTTCTTCGACGACAAGCTGTCGCTCTAGGGATTTTAGAAGATGAACTTCTTAAGTACTCCTTGTATATTTTTCGTTTTGAACAGGACATGTTAAAAACAACAATATTTGCCAACTTAATCGCTTTACCTTTCCTTCGAAACTCGAAAGTTTACCGACATGACGGTTTACGGCATCGGGTCAGATTGATATACGATAGTGGTAAGTCGTAAATAATTTTGATGATTTTAAGTATGGTTCTTCTGTTACATAATTTTACTGTTAACACATAAAAACGTATATAAAAACGTATACAATTTGATGGTTATTATGGTAAGTTTCATCGTAAAAACACCAATCTAAAAACACCACAATGTTTTTGCAACATACAGGTATCACATGACCACAGCGCCACCTATCCCGAAGTTCTATTTATATTGACCAATGAGAGGCGCAATACGCAAAGAACTCACGTTGTTCAGACGGCGGACATTTTTTTAAAATGTCGAAAACTAAAGAGCTTGTACTAGTGTACTGGTTAGAGGAAAAACAATGGTCCATCGTAAATAAAACCCCAGTGAGTGGGGATGTAACACCGGGTACACGTACAGAGGCCAAGTTCCAAGGGAAATGGTTCCCAGCAATAATTATTGCGGGTAAGTATAGAGTACAAAAGTGTCCCCAACTCGCAACGCAATTTTCCTATCAAAGTATGTTAAAATATTTGAGTAAAGGCGCATGAAAATATGAAACTCGTCCAGGCTGTCATGATTTGGTAAGCAAAGTCCGTTTCTTCATCGATTTATATTGCATGTACTTCCTTTAAAGGCGCACAATATAGGTTGATGCAAATTATTTTTATTTTAATGCATTATCATGTTTAATTCGTTTGACGTTTATGATAAAAAAACACATGATTTAGGTGCAGATAAAAAATACTAGCATTCAAGTTTTTTTTAATTAATAGCTACGTTGCCAAAAAATCCCCAGTTAAAAAAAGAGCCAAAATATTGTAAATATTTTTTAATCAATTGATTTTCTTGTAAGTTAAATGAGTTAATCATGATAATGAATAAGATTAAAAAAATAAAAAAATTGGCAACAACCTATAATAGTGTGCGCCTTTAAAAGGTCACGTTCACAGATTGTAAATTGCACTTTTTGTATTAACCAATCTGATAAAATATACTGGTTTTCAGACATAGCGCATCCTCAAGAGAAGAACCTAAAAAATTTGAAGCAATTTGAACACATAGTATATTAATATTACAATAAAATAATAATACAACTATGACCTCACTGTAGCCTGTATCACATCGATAATGATTTAAGTACTAATTGTGACCCGCGGACCCTACTCTTGTTTGTAATTTTAAAAATAAAAAAAGTTTATCTTGATTGTTTGCTTGAAATGGGCATGTTCAAGCATGTTTTGTCTTTCAGAGGGAAGTGCAAATACCTTGAAAGTGGTTGAGGCGGGGTTTAAATAATTCATTAACCAGTGCTTGGTCGAGGAAGCAGAAGACGAGGTTGAACAGTGTGTTGTGGATTATGGTGAGCAGATTGTTACAAATTATTGAGTTTGTCAACGAAATAGGAATTCATGTTTTGGTCGAATCTGTCTGATTTTTTTGTCATAATTAAGGTATTATCTAAACAAGGCATGAAGCATAATTATTTCCTTGTACCATCTAAACTTTTGTGCCCGTGGTGTTGTTCATCATACCCAATCTGAGAACCCAACTCGCTTGTTGTCTGGGGTAAAAAAACTAGGGCACTAGGTCAAATAAAAGAAGATACAACTTTTGTATGCCAATACTGAGCCTGTATTTTTCATTGGATCTTTGTGTAACTTAGTCAGTATTATTGTCTTTATGAATTCTAGGATGAGTTTGTTCATGTATATGGGTCAAAAACTCATCATTACATGTAGGTCAATTCATAGAAAAGCTTTGTGTTTATAATATTTGTCAATCTGTCAATCCGGAGTCATAACTCAAGAACCACTTGATAGAATTTCATGAAACAGAAAATAAGTTCACGTGAGTTATTAAAAAAGTTATTTTGCATAGATCGCTTCCCAGGAATTGATGGTGACCAGGGAGGGAAGGCTGGACTTTACAATGTGAAAGAGGTCAAGAAAAACAAGGTATGCATTTTTCAAGCTTTATTATTATACTCACACCACATTTTATTTCCTTCATATCTTGAAATCTATTAAATATAAATTATTGGCCATTTTATTTGCGCTGTTGTCAAATTCATCCTTGTCAATATACGACGTGATAGTTGCAGTAATTGCGAGAAATAAGTGGTATGGCAAATTAAAGGATGGATTTTATTTTTATTTGGGTTTTGCAATATTTAGGTACGGCGCAGCCGAGCTCCCGTTAATCTAAAGATATAAAAAATCTGGCTTAAGTAAAGTTCAGCTGGAGAGTATGGGATTTGTTATTTTCTTTTTTCAGATGCTTGAACTAGTCCCAGGGACAGGAGTATGTGTGCCCATAAAAACATACGAAATTGTGTTCACTTTGAGCAGGACCCGTACAGAATTGGCAACCAAGCTCCTTAGAACCTTCTTCACCTCTAATGAATTGGGGGAGGCCAGAAAGATAAAATATCTTCAAAATGGAACGAAAATCGTTGAATCTATCATTGGTAAGCACAAATTAACAAGTGGACATAATTTAGGATTCAAACTGGTGGTTTCCGTTCAATAACTTTAGTAAAAATTGACATTGAGCGATACAATTTGGTATGTAACAACCTCATATGAAGATTGTGCCTTGGAATTGCTTTTTAGGTATGTTTGGTCACAGTTTCTGTTACTTAAAATAGAAATATGGTTTCCCCTTTATAGAGAATTACCGGTTAGCGCCGTAGATGGAAAAAGTCTATCTGGCAAGGCGGAATAATTAATCGGGTGAGCCGAAGGCGAATCCCATAAATTCCGTTGCGGAACCAGATGAACTATTTCCATCCACGGCACAAACCTGTTATTCTATTTATCCTGTCATCTATTTATCCTGTCACTATAATATTACTGTTCATTTAAAAGTGAAAAATGGCTTAAGAACACATTTCAAGTCGTGTTTAAGTACATTTTCTCCTTTTTGCAGCTTGTGCCATGCGGGTAAAAACACCAATGCCGCAGGTGGACTATCCGAGAATAAAGAAAGCGTTAATCAACGTGATGACGTATGAAAACAGGTTTGTGATACAAAAATATATTATCCCTTTTGACTTGTGGTTGAACTGTTGCATTAAAGTACTTCAGTGAACCTATACATAGATTCTTATATTTTATACTACCAAAGCTTTTGTTTCATATACAAACACTGAGAATAGTGGAGCACACTGTCAA
Organism: Mya arenaria; assembly: GCF_026914265.1. NCBI lineage: Eukaryota > Metazoa > Mollusca > Bivalvia > Myida > Myidae > Mya > Mya arenaria. The sequence goes on along the minus strand of NC_069136.1, from coordinate 24,617,770 downwards.
GGGACAGCTCTTATTTATCTCCCCGTTGAAAAAGACGGAGGGGATATTATTTCGGCGGAGGTCATCTCGTCCAAAACTGCATGGATATCAGTTAAACCAATTAGTTCCTAATGTTGATGCAGTGAATAGTATTGTTTTGGATATTTATTTTCATCACTATCATTGGGACCATATTTTTAGTTCAACTGAGCACAAAGTGTTCAAGGTGAGCTTGTAGGATTAATCTGTGTCTAACGTCATGTGTCGTCAACAATTTGCTTCAAACAACATTTCCTCTGAAACCACTAGGCCAATGTTGATGAAACTTGGCAAGGATTTTCCTTGCATGAAGCTCTATCAAATTTGTTCAAAGAATTATATTCCTTCAATGCAGAACTATAGTTTCTACAGCAACAAATAGGAAAATATTAAACTATTGGCATAAGAAAACATTTAAAAATATTTTAGTAAACAGCAAGGTCTAGGGCTTAGATATTTTGTGTGGCATTGCCTGGAGGACCTCTACCAAGTTTGTTCAACTCATGACCCAAGGTCAAAACTGACTAAGGATCACTTTAAAATTGCAAGGTCTAGAGCATAGATGTTCAGTATGTAGTTTGTCTAGTGGACCTCTTCCAAGTATGTTCAGGGTGGTGGTTACTTGTCTGTATAAAATAGTTATAGGAAAATACTAGCTTCCAGGGAGGTCATATAGCAAGCAGTTTCTTCATTAGCAACCTTTAGCATCATTATGTCACCAGTGACTTAATTACCAACATTTGACATCCTTAGCAACTAGCAACATTTATCTTTGGCAATCACTCACTTCCTGCAATGACCAGTGATTCCCTTGCCAACCACTGACACTGGTAATCAATAAAAGCATTGTTGTTTTTCTGACAGGGACAAGGAAGAAATGAAAAGGAAGAGGGCGCTGAGGATGGCAAGGCAAAACACAAACCAGAATGAATAGCAACCGCAGCAAGGCGCACTTCCATTCTGCTCAGTGACATTTGCCAAAAACAATAATGTTTCAATATGTTTAGGATACACTGGAAATAAAAGTTAAAATTTAACTAACTATCTTGCTGAGAAAGACCAGGGCCATGTTTACAAACAGTCTCAAGTCCAAGTCTAGACTATTTTTATGAAGGATCAAAAAATCGTATTAAAATATTCCATTTCTTTTACAAAAACATATATGTAAATAATAGTCTTACAATCAAATAGTAACATATTTCAGCATAGATCACCATAAATGCTTTTCTAGAAGGAAAGTTGCATTGGAATGGAGATTTGCAATTTTGAGTATTGAGTCTGAACTCAGACTTGAGACTGTTCGTAATCACTTCTCCAGTATTTACAGTACTTATTCTGTATACTCAATATGATGAATGCTAAAATTGTCAATAGCATGGTCAGAACCACTTCCTCTGTTAGTGAGAGATTATCGGCTAGTGGACCATTCCAGCACATAGGCAGCCATTTGCCTATGTTGTAGTTTGATACACATAATATGATAAAACCATATCATATAATGTGATCAAACTGCTATTGTTGTTTTCAGTGTCCAGTGTTATGGTCAGACAGGTTGTTGAACTAGGAATGTAAAATTCAGACATTACTACGGAATGATTGGAAAAAGGTTTCACGAAAAATCTGAAATGCAACTGAATATTGTCTCGCAATTCTATACGCAATGTTCTGAATGTAGTCTTAATAACTTGTCTGAATATTTATCTGAATAGTGTTTGAGTAATTTGTCTGAACAACCCTCTGAATATTGTCTGAGTAATTTTTCTGCATGGGCAGCTCATCTGAACAATGTCTGAATATTTCTCTGAATACTGTCTGAGAAACTTGTCTGAACAACCCTCTGAATATTGTCTGACCAATCTGAATTATGTCTGGATTGTTCCATTTTCAGCCATTTTTCAGCAGCTCAGCCAATATTCAGAAAAAAAAGTCTGAATAAAAAGTCTGAAAATTAACTGAGCAGTGTTTTCAGACCTATTTCAGAAACATCAAACAAGGCTGAGTTTTTCGGAATTAGTGTAACAGACTTGGTTCAGCTTTTGCAGTTTCAGGTTATCAGCACACATTCAGCAATGATTCAGATGGTATTCATACAATTTTTCAGCAAAATTCAGCTAAATTCAGATGATATTCAGACCATACTTTTTCATAAGGGAACAGTGCTTCTGTGTATTCTAGAAGTTCAGTATTAACAGTACCAAGTATTTCACATTCTTTCGCAAGCTTTTGGTTTTCATTTCTTACATCATGCACTTCATTAGCTAAATTAAATGAAACCTCCTTGAATGAACAATCACGAGAAACATCTTTCTCTTTGGGTTTCTTGAGATGCAATGAAATTTCTGGAAATTTGACATTTTCTTTCAAGAAACTATCCAGCTTCAATTTACTCTCTGGCCGGGTTTTACTTTTATTTAATGAAGTAAATTTCTTCACACATGAATTAACTACATTTTAGTAAGACTGATTATTTATTGGTTTCTTAGTTCTAGTATCTTGTGACATGAACCAAATGACACATTCAGATTTATTTCCCTTTTTTACTCTTTCTAGAAGTTCAGTGTTAGTTATGTTGGCCGTCATGTCTTGGCCGCCTCTTCTTAAATACAGGCGATGAGGATGGCTACAAAGAAATTTAACACACTAAGCATCTAAGCATGCTGACTAATGCATTCAATTGTTAGATTAGGACAAGATGAAAAACATGTGTGGTTCATTGCAGTTTGTCTTTTGACTCTAAACTTGCAGAATAAAAATTATTACAGCGACTCTTCACTCCAAAAAGAATGTTTAGGTATTTGAGCCATCATTAATTGATGCGTTCTTTCTATGTAACGTCTTACATCTTCCAAATGTAAATATTGTCAGGTTAATTTGCATTTAGATTTCACAAGAACTGCATATATTTTTCTCTGGCCTTGAACATGAGTGATACTTACAATATATATAAAGGTCTTTGTTGACAGGTGGTATCTCTTAACAAGTTAAATATCAATGATAATGGTCTGATGGTAATTAAATGGTGGTCTTTGCAGACAGCTTTTGTACTAGTCATCATTGATTGCTGCTGGTCTTTAAGCACATATTTTAACTGTATATAATATATAAACAAGAGCTGTCGGAGGACAGCAACGCTCGACTTTTCGAAAGCCTTGTCAATGTAATAAATTTCTAAATCGAAAAAGGGGCATAATTTTGTAAATATGGATCGGAGTTATGGAACCTGTTGTTGAGATACCAGTTTACATACAAAAACTTAACTTGATTGGGACGCCAACAAGGGTGAGTGCAATAGCTTTAACTATTCGTTGAATAGTCGAGCTAAAATTACTTGTCTATAAAGCAGTTTAGATAAAATATTTTAGCACATTTTCACCTATGTTGGCAAAGGTAATGAGTACATCTGAAAGCACTATATACAGTGATGAAGATAGAATATGGGTTAAGATAAGTAAATAGCTATCTAGCAAAGCTGTAACCAACACCATAGATAATGTATAATTATGATATTGTTATATTATGTAGCAGGTTATGGAAGTCCAAAAAAAAAAATTGTTTATTTAGGGTTAAATGGACAAATTTGCTATGCAGTCTAAATTTTAAGATTTATAAAAAGATATTCATTCATAGTTATACTTAACTTTGCTGGATATATTAACTCGAATTTATTGCCACACAATTGCTCAGCTCACAAATATTATACTTTCAAACCTTAAACAAATATGGGAACAAGATACCTAGATAGGGTCAAGGTTATACCCTAAACAAACATTTTCTTATTTAAGGACTTAGAAGCTCTAATGTTATTGTATGTCATCTTTTACTTTTTAGTATATTTGCACATAGATTACCTTGCTCTCAAAATATTTCAATTTGTTATTGAGAATCTGGTTTTCGATTTTAAGGTGTTCTACTTCCTGCCTGAGAACCTTACAGCTAGCACACTCCGAGTCTGAGACTGTCTGTTCAACCTGATAAAACATAATCATGGAATCTCGAAAATGTGTACATTGGGCCCCATCTAAAAATATCCTTGTTTTCTGTTCCAAAAGGGTAGGTACTATGCTACCTTTAAATTACGACAGCTGCGTCACCGATTGATACTACTGATCTAGTTTGCAGATAAATTTAATCTTTTTAAGTGGCATGTCTGCTTTAAATGACTTTGTAGTTAATAAGCATATGTGTCATATGCATTGTTACTTTTAAGTGTGTTTTATATAACTTACTTCAGATCACGATTTGTTTGTTTTTCAACATTTTAAAATTATATCAGACGGGCACTTCACCTTACTATCGTTCCTGGGAAAGGCCAGTACTAGACCACAGGCTTTAAGAAACTGTCGAATTCATCACAAAGAATCCTAGTCGGTAGCAGGATTCAAACCAATGACCCTCCATCAGTGAGGGTCATGAAGATGTACGAGATGCAGTTATATATCACGTCTGTTGCTTTTTTGCATTGCTAGGGGACACTGAAAATTGTATACAAAGAAACAGTTACAATAATTGATACCTGCTGTTGGTTTTGCCACTGCCAGGCTGTCCTTTGAAGACTGGTGATAACTCAAGGCTGTCAAAGTCTGAATCTGTATCCTGCAGATGTAAAATAACAAGATTCATATATGCTGACCTCATTAAAAAGTTGTGTAAATATCCTATGCTATAAACCTTTGAATTCTTACCGGACAGTATTTTATTTAATCAATACGATATAGAAACACGTGTAGTAAAAGATTAGTAGAATAAAAATCAAAAGTTTTAATAAGACAGTCATGCAGGATTATACAGATTAGCTCCTTCCATGGCATAGTAGGTGCCGTTAAAAAGGCGTCTTTCTCTCAGAAATCTAATGTACATGTAGATTTTTCAAAGCGAGTCAATTAAACAATCAGTCGCCATAAACATAATTTTATATTATTATTAGGATCGGTTCAAAAGCTCTTCAGGGCTTACTTTATAGTATTGCAACTGAGAATATGATAAACCTTTTTCAAGTAATTGGTCTCAGAAATTTTATTACAAATTTTCATGAAAAAACAGACTGACGTACGGTTACCTTGTATTTCGCTACCAAAGAAGGGGGTAGGATTTCTGTTCCCCAAGACTCCCAACTTGCATCAAGTGGGGACGACAAATCCTGTAAAAGCTGTTCGTCCGAATCAACCGATTCAGAGACTGATTGCGTTGGAAAACACTGTGATGTAGGTGCCCAGGAATGACCGCCTACGCCACCACATGCACAATACTTTAAATAGGAAATGAGTTGACAGATAAATATTATTATAATAAAAACAACTGCAAAGCAGGCTGATAAATGAAACAACCACTTTGTCAGTCTGTTATAAATACTCTTCAACCTTCCCTTGGTAATCGCAAATGTTACATTAATGTATCTGCCTTTTTTGACAACTGCACACCATCATGATCTTGATTAATGATTTGCATTGTTCTTTATTTATAAAAAAAACAAAACAAATATTGTTGAAATTGAAAGATGGCATAGTCCATTTTTGAAATTAAGCAAGTGAAGGTTGAAAATTCAATAGACCCTTATTAGATTTTCAATATATTAGTTAAATAACACTTTGTACTTTTTTCAAAAAATGATCTGACCTCATCAAATCTTTTTTCAAAAAAAAAAAATCAAAAAAAAAAATATCAATAGATCTATATGAAGCTTTCCTGGTGAAACAGTGTAGAATGCATTAAACATGCAAATCCACCATTAATTAATTCAACATTATTCAACCATGAAGTTTTTTAACCGAATCAAACATCTATCCGAAACGAAGCCACTTACGGGAGGGGAGGCAATAATCAAGGGAGGTAACTCGAACAAAATGGCCGTCATTGATACGCAAACTTTGAGCGGTTTGCGCAAGAATGCGCAACACATTTGAACTTTAAAATCTCATTTAATGCCTTCAATAAGCACGGAATTAACTAACAGATATTAAGGGATTTATATGGGAGGGCCGGGCTTTAGGATGCACACTGTCAAACATATGTCACATTCAAACTTCTTTGAATATACTGCGAAACCCGAGTCTCACTCCTTTACAGCAGTTGAAGTTGTGGAATCCATTTTTGCAAACGTTCCCACTGACGTATTATACATCAACACAAGTAAAAGTGACGAAATTCAGTTTCGGCACATGACCGATAACGTGATCAAAATGGCGAACGTCAAAAGAGAGAGAAAATAGTCCTTACCAGGTCACTTGAAGGTCGAATTATTCAACAAAATTCAATGAACGGAAAAGTAAAAATGGGTTAAATTGATTTTGAAAAGATCGTTTTTTATATTTAATCAAGAATTTAACCTTGTTTATGCACAGAAGCCTTAAAAAGGTGACAAAATATCGCTGGATTTTATCATTTGGCACATAGGCAAGGTCTCGTTCTGAGATCTCGTTATATTTTGTATGAGGAATTCATCATCAAAAACAAGATTAACCATATTTTAATCTAATTTAAATCAGTCGTTAATTGAGAAATTGATAAAATAAAATACTAAAAAGCAAGAGTAAATGAGGAAGAAGGTACATTTTCTTACTATTAATCGTATTGTTTAATATTATTTAAGTTACAAACTGAATAAGCATGTTTTCTGTAATGAATGGACGTACAACACTTAAAATTTAGAGATGAAACGGTTGTAACGTTTTGCAGTTCATAATTCACTTTTGATAAACAAGAACCAATGGATATGTATACAGTAAGTTGGCTAGTTCCGACGCAAAAATACCAAACTTGCTCGTAACGAATACAAAAACCAACAGGTGAAACAAATAGACATCCTTAAATTGCAATAAATTCCTCTACTTAAATCCACAAAATTGCTCAGAAATTTAAGTACTTCTTTCATAGTAATTTTAAAGAGGCTTGGCCCCAGCTTTTAGAAAGATTATTGAAACTGGTGGTTCTGTTACTGCTGTAGCTACAAGTGAGCCAAGACAGAGTTACCCACCATGGCAACATGGAACTGACAATGTTATTGTTTTCATCATTGGATTCCATACAACTGAAACATTTATCAGATTGTTCTTTGAACAACAATGTCTTTAACATTTCTCTTACTGACTCTAGATATAGCACAAGTTGTTGCCCCTGCTGATACATTAGCAGTAGATTTCTTGGTCTTCGCTTTATCTTTTTTCAATTTTGAGATTTTTTCAATTTTTAATAACCTAATGGTCTTTTCTTTTGAATATTTTGTCTTTGCCATTTTTTCCATCTAACAATTTTCCTTACTGCTTCAAGTTGTTTTAAAGCAGCCTTTCTGATGGTTTCTGATGATGTTAAACAATCATTAGGTTGAGAATCTGTAGATTTTCTCTTTCTCTTATTAACATCTTTACTACAAGTAGGAAAAATAAGAGCTTCTTTGACAAATGGAGAAACTTTTTCATCATCACAGCAATTTTCAGCGCTTAAGCTGGATTCAATGTTACATTCTCCTGGATTCAAGTTAATTGCAGTGTCTGTACAGGCGGTGGAATCTGTTGTTGTAACTGGAGGTGAAGCGGTTTCTGTAGCTGTTGCACTAGTGGACGGCATTGAAGAGCTCGCAACAGAGCATGACTCCTATGCAAATGTTAAAGATGGTTTGAGATGATCCTCACTGACCCTAGATCTATCAACCGGTAAAATGCTTGTTGACTTGAAGCTATTCATAACAGTCAGGGGCTTGTAAAAAAGCATAACTGCTTCATTTAATTTTGCAGCAAAATTTTCTTTCCCTGAATTTTCCCTGGTGTATTGGCGTAATACTTCATACCAAACTTTTTTCAAAGGACCAAAAACCCCATTGTCCAAAGGTTGTAGGAAATGAGTTGCATTTGGAATGAGCCTGTACAGTTCGATATTGTGTTCCTTAGCAAAAGTGAAAATATCTAGGTTGATGTGACTACTCACACTGTCTATCAACAACACAACTGGCCTCTTTGGTGGTAATTTAGTGTTGAAAGAATTTCAAGAAAGTTTGGCAGTTCATCCATCCCTTTTATGTATATTCTACCACAGTTCCTTTCTTGCTTCCCATGATAGGGTCAAATGATGTTGGCTTGGGCTGGGGATAAACCAAAAAAAGTGGTTAAAGATCGCCCTGTGCGTTTCCACAAAACATCCTTGTCAATCGCTTTTTGGATTGACCACAAACATATGGGAGATTTTTTTGGATATTCTGATTTAGTTGGGCCAATCACTTTGGACGCCTTACTTCCCATGCTAAAACCAGACTCATCTGCGTTATAAACTCTATCTGGCTTGTCTAGCAAGTGAAGGTCAGATACAAATTTGTAGAATTTGCTGAACCAGTCATCAAGCTGCATGGAAGTCACTTTTGCACGTGAATTTTCGAGTGAGGATTCCTTCCTCATTTCCACCACATGAGAGTTCCTAGCCATAAAACTGTAGTACCATGTAAAGCACACTAAAAACAGGTTTGGGTCCATTTCTGTTTTTTAACCCTACTTCTCCTGTTGTTCGTTTTCGCAACAGACTTTCACTTAAACCAAAGTTTTTAGCGGCCTTTCTTACTGAAACACCAGTAGAAACTTGTTTCAAGGCTTCTTTAATTCTCTCAATCTTCCCAGGGGATTTTCTATAGCCCTTTTTATATTTTTGCACCAGTTTCTTAGCTTTGGATTGAGCTGGACTATTGTGGAATTTTGAGGGAGTTTGTGCCTTTGGACATTTACACTTAGTTGGTGTCACCAGAGTCTGACTTCCAACACCGGTCCGCTTCCTGTCAAACATCTTGATCTTTGTCATGACAATCTGAAATGCAAAATATATTCCTTAAATAACACTTAAAACTTATATATATTTTGTAAACAAAGAGCAAAACAGTTTGTGTGGTGTTTTTTTTTAAGTTTGTCTTTACTTTTAACTTAGAAACATAATTCAACATGTAAAAATATAAGACTACACAACATGTCTTACCATCTCCCTCTCAGGGCCTCATTTCTTAAAAAACAAAAAATGGTCCTTAGAACTGGCAAATTGGGGTCACCCTGTCTATTGATGGTTTCACGGGTGTAAATAAAAGGAAATTCAAATCCGTTTAAGTATAACTGTAGCATAAACATTGTACTTTCCAACAATGTCAAACATGTGTTTACTACTTACTGTGCATTGATATCAGCTGTCATGCTGAAACAAAAAATGAAAACGGCTGGTTTAAAAATCAATGAAAATGCAGAATGTGGGTGTATGTTTTAGGAAAAAATTATTACCTGCAATAATAGTACAAAGTTCAAAAGCTGGGGAAGTGTTGTTAAGTGAAAATGCAAACATGTGCAACAAAAACAGTTTTCGTTTTCAAGCCCCTTGCATCATTAAAAATCATAAAAATTCGGAATACTTCGGAACCGGAATGCGTCGGAACTAGCCAACTAACTGTATGATAACATGATTTGAATACGTTTATATAATTTAGACAAACAACCTTTCACATTTTAAACTGTTTTACATATTGATAATTATTATTTTAAATATTGATAATTATTATTACTTGATCAATAAATTTTGCCCACATTTATTTCAGAATATGAAGCAGATTGTTCGAGTTCGTTAAAACTTAAGTTGAAAACAAAAATATCTTATACCGGTACAGTGTATTCAGGGCGGGTAATCGACCTGCACTGTACCATTTCAAGTTTATTCTGAAAACGGAGAAAAAGTTAAAAACTCTCATTTTCACATCCAAGATGGTCGGTTTTTGTTTACATTTTGAATGGTACGGTGCAAGGTCGACTACCCGCCCTGGCATTGTAAAAGAGATAATTGTCATCATATAAAATGGTTGATGTTTACTATTGTATGAAAACTTCAGTACGGCGACAGTTTCTTGCGACTAGCTTTTTCTCAAGGGTTCTCCAGATGACATATGCTGACAAACCAGATACCAATTTTTCAACTTCGGCTGGATTATTTGGTTATCTTTAAGACCGTTTTCAACATGCGCATACAGAGCAACGTTTTATGACTCGACAAGAGAATATCATTGCGTTATGGCTTCTTTTTTTGTGTTAACTATTTTTCCACTAGATGTTACTGGTAATAAGAATTATTTCTATTAGTTATGAATGAAAATGAATGTAAATATTGGATTATTTAGCAAGACTACATTCATTTCATTAACCTTACTAATTTTCATTGTCAATACGTTCATTTAGCAAATTTAGTACATGAATTATGCAATAGATAGATGACATGAAGTGAATTCTTAATGATTAAGAATGGGCGGAGTGAGCGTAGCCTTGATAGGTACATATAAACATATTTGTATCGGCTCAAACGTGAACCACATCACCGAGCTTGAGGTCAAGCACTCTTCTTTGGAGGTGGGTCAGAATCTAGGCCATCACTGAGCGCTTGTTAGAAAAATAATCTATACACTGAAGCATAATATCACTTAAATATTTCTGTGTATAGTGCTGTTTACACGGGTACACATTGAAGATTGGAATTTGTTACATAACAGTTTCCGACTACAGAAAAAGACGAGAAGGGAACATTGAATTATGATTGTCTGAAGACAATATAGTTCTACCAACATATCGCATACCATTTTAAAGGTAATTGACTCCTCTTTTCATGTCACCCATTAAAATATTCCTTTTAAAATACTTCCTGGCATATTTCTCAAGTAAGGCGAGTATCGACAGCCAATAAAAATGGTCCATTTCTCAAATCCTTTATTTGGCGAGTTTTGCAGCCAATCAAAACGAAGGAAACTTATAATGGCTGTGTTTAGTCGATATTGGCTGAATTTATGCATATATTGTCGTCAATTGTCTGGTATTAGTACCGCGATTGTCCCCGTATCGAGTCAAATAATAGAAACGGCAGTATTACATAGCGAAGTTATAGCTATTAGCACTTTAAATTGGAAAATATCAAAATAGGATATCACATTTAATGCCATTCAGTACAAGATTTTTTTAAACACTTAAACACTTAAAATGCCAACAAAACCTGGACAAGGCTTCTTTTATCAAGGTAAGAAAACTCTTAAAAAATGTCGTATAAAATATCACTCATGTATCAATTTATTTGAAGTATGTTATTAAAGTAGGAATTGTTACTTTCTTATGTAATTTCATCGTAGTTCACCAGTTCGAAAACTGGTAGCGAATACTTTTTTAAAAATTCAAATCCCCGAACTTGATATGTTGACTGTCAGTAGTGTCCGGCACTTTCCTAAATAAGGTCATACTGAGTCCACTGGGTCCAAATATTGATATGAGTTATTTGCTGGCACTGGCTAATAATCATTGTTTTCTACTTTAAAATTAGTTCTTCATTCATTATTTCCTTCTCGAACTGATTCTTGACTTCTGTTTTTTTTTAATGAGCACTTCTTTGTTGAAGGTGCGCTCAGCTCCATTCACTAAATGTTAATGCTTTTAATCACTTAATGCTTTTTAAGGATATGTGGATTTATAAATAGTTCAAAATACGTCATACAGGCATATGCCGCATTGAATCTTAACAAATGTATTGATATTTGAATGGAAAAAAACACGTATGAAGATCCATGAAGTGATAATATATAAAATAATCATTGAGTGAAATAAATAAAATGTGTCTGTGTCTTACAGTAGACAGATCAATTTTTAGTCACATGCAAATCAGAAAATAAAACTGAACTCAGAAAAACCTTTTAGTAAAATCAATGTAGGAGAATACGGAAGAAAATATTTTAGAATTAGCACTAAGAAAAATAATTTAGAATTAGTATAATATGAAACGAGAGCTGTCACAGTATGTGACGAATGCCCCCGAATGTGACATTGACCTACGAACAAGGCCAGTACATGAAAAGTTGATCTTGCCTTTATGTGTCAAATACATATGGCAAGTTATTTTAAATTTCCTCTGTACATAAAAAAATACCACCCATACTTGACAACCTACACTGTTATGTCCTTATATTCAGAATTCCCTTGTGAATAAACACTTAGTGTATCTTTCACCTTAGAGGTAGGGACATGGGTCTTACACAGGACACGTCGTCTTCGTATGTGGAACACATGTAGCAAGTTATTTTAAAATCTGTCCTAACAAGGGAAAGTTACAGCCCGGACACGACAACCTATACCCTATGTCCTTGTATGCAGCACTCCATTGTGAATAAACACTAAGTGTGACCTTGACCTTTGAGGTAGGGACACGGGTCTTGCACGCGACACGTCGTCTTGGTATGTGAAACACATGTGGCAAGTTATTTTAAAATCTGTCCATACAAGGGAAAGTTACAGCCCGGACACGACAACCTATACTCTATGTCCTTATATGCAGCACTCCATTGTAAATAAACACTAAGTGTGACCTTGACCTTTGAGGTAGGGACACGGGTCTTGTACGCGACACATCGTCTTGGTATGTGGAACACATGTGGCAAGTTATTTTAAAATCTGTCCATACAAGAGAAAGTTACAGCCCGGACACGACAACCTATACTCTATGTCCTTATATGCAGCACTCCATTGTGAATAAACACTAAGTGTGACTTTGACCTTTGAGGTAGGGACACGGGTTTTGCACGCGACACGTCGTCTTGGTATGTGGAACACATGTGGCAAGTTATTTTAAAATCTGTCCATACAAGGGAAAGTTACACCACGGACACGACAACCTATACCCTATGTCCTTATATGCAGCACTCCATTGTGAATAAACACCATGTGTGACCTTGACCTTTGAGGTAGGGACACGGGTCTTGCACGCGACACGTCGTCTTGGTATGTGGAACACATGTGGCAAGTTATTTTAAAATCTGTCTATACAAGAGAAAGTTACAGCCCGGACACGACAACCTATACTCTATGTCCTTATATGCAGCACTCCATTGTGAATAAACACTAAGTGTGACCTTGACCTTTGAGGTCCCTAGGGACACGGGTTTTGCACGCGACACGTCATCTTGGTATATGGAACACATGTGGCAAGTTATTTTAAAATCTGTCCATACAAGGGAAAAATACAGCCCGGACACGACAACCTATACTCTATGTCCTTATATGCAGCACTCCATTGTAAATAAACACTAAGTGTGACCTTGACCTTTGAGGTAGGGACACGGGTCTTGCACGCGACACATCGTCTTGGTATGTGGAACACATGTGGCAAGTTATTTTAAAATCTGTCCGTACAAGAGAAAGTAACAGCCCGGACACGACAACCTATACTCTATGTCCTTATATGCAGCACTCCATTGTGAATAAACACTAAGTGTGACCTTGACCTTTGAGGTAGGGACACGGGTTTTGCACGCGACACGTCGTCTTGGTATGTGACACACATTTGGCAAGTTATTTTAAAATCTGTCCTTACAAGGGAAAGTTACAGCCCGGACACGACAATCTATACTCTATGCTTATATGCAGCACTCTATGGTGAATAAACACTAAGTGTGACCTTGACCTTTGAGGTAGGAACACGGGTCTTGCACGCGACACGTCGTCTTGGTATGTGGCACACATTTGGCAAGTTATTTTAAAATCTGTCCTTACAAGGGAAAGTTACAGCTCGGACACGACAATCTATACTCTATGCTTATATGCAGCACTCTATGGTGAATAAACACTAAGTGTGACCTTGACCTTTGAGGTAGGGACACGGGTTTTGCACGCGACACGTCGTCTTGGTATGTGGTACACATGTGGCAAGTTATTTTAAAATCTGTCCATACAAGAGAAAGTTACAGCCCGGACACGACAACCTATACTCTATGTCCTTATATGCAGCACTCCATTGTAAATAAACACTAAGTGTGACCTTGACCATTGAGGTAGGGACACGGGTCTTGCACACCACACGTCGTCTTGGTATGTGGAACACATGTGGCAAGTTATTTTAAAATCTGTCCATACAAGGGAAAGTTACAGAGCCGGAAGGACGGACGGACGGTGCGATTTTAATATGCCCACCTTCGGGGGCATAAAAACGCACATAACCATACTAGAGTAAACTTAAGGTGATTACTGTTTCAGGAACCAGCGAGTGTAATGATGCTAACTTAAGTGTTCTATTGATGTTAAATAGAGGACAAGTAAGCATGAAGTGACGAACAGATTCAGCCCACCAACAGAGACATGCTTGCAAAGGAACGATGTTCTTACGAAATAGATCGTGATTTAATGAACTGCAACCAAGTCTTAACCTTATATGAAGAATCTGTAATTGCCTAGGGCCAGTATTAAAATTCATCGGCAATTTAGGAGTATTGCAGTTATCTTCGAAATTGTTGTACCGAATTGGCAGATTTTAATGAAGGGCAAGTGAGTACCATGCCCGAATGGAGGAAGGAATGAGAAAATTGTAATACAACGAAGTTTTACAATGTACAAGTGGAATATCTGTTATTTTTCGGGTGTATCTAGAATCTTGTGGACGAACAGGTATCAGATTTCAAAGTAATGGCGGACTTATATTGGTTTTTATTTTAAACATAAAAATAAATTTGTGGTTTGATTTCTTTCGGAAGGGGCTGCGCTGCCAATTAAGGTCACTATAAAGTTTTTCTATTGAGATTAATTTCGTTGCACCGGTAACGATTCTTGCTGCTTCGTGTTATATCTTGTCTAAATCCTGATTTTCGATTGCAGTGCAGTTGTCAAATATGATATCGCCATATTCAAGTAGTAGTCGAATAAAAGTCATATAGATCATTTCTAGATTTCTACGGTCGAGTGTATACTTATGTTTGAGTAAAATGTTTATCTAAACCCATGATTTCTCTTTGATTTAATCGATATGGGATGACCAAGAACCGTCTCTTTTATAGAACCATACCAATATGTTTTTGTGATATATTTTCAGTAATATTATTCTTTAGCATAGTCAAAGGGGAATATAGGGGTCGACGAGTTATTTGTGAAACGATCATTGTATTATTAGGATTAAATGAGAATAACCAGGTATCTGCCCATTTACCAATTTTTCGGAGGTCAGAATTATGAATAGAAGCAGCATCATTAGGATTATCTACAACCGTGGATAAACTGGTGTCGTCAGCGAAAATATTAATTGACGCATCGATATCGCGAACAATGTCGTTGATATATACGATAAAGAGCAGTGGACCTTATATTGAACCTTGGGGTACACCTGCTTTTATAGAACGAAGGGAAGAACACGAACCCTGAAGTGTTACTCGTTGTTTTCTATTATGTAGGTAGCTATTAAGCCAAAGACGCATATTTTTAAGGACATGATACCATGGAATTAAGACAGAAGGCCTTCTGGCCAATCACAGTCGAATGCTTTGCTAATGGCGCAGAATTCATCTGGAACTTCCTTCCCACTATCAAGAGCTTCAAAATTTATTATAAATAGAAGCTAATTGATTAAAGTTAAATCACAGGATCTAACTGGGAGTCAGTAAGAGTATTGTTGTTGGGAATATGGTTAAATATGTGTTAATGGACAGCTTTTACAACTACTTTGGTAAAATAATTTAAAGTGAAATAGGACCATAGTTGCCTACAAAAGCATTAGCAACTTTCGTAGACTCTGGAAAGTAGAAGTTGAAAGTGAATAGTTAAAAAGGTCACCGAGTGGGTTTGCCAGCACGACAGATAGTTCTTTTAAGACTCTATTATTAATTGTATCTGACCCGACAAACTTACAAAGCGGAAGAGAACGTAGTAGAGCGGAAGAGAACGTAGTAGATGTTCTACATCAGAGTTGTTAAACTGTACCATTGAGAGAATGGATGAAATGTTGTATGTTGGTAGAGATGGTTCCGTATTGGGTTCCCCAAGAAGTGTTTGTTTGTTTTTTTTAAAAATTGTTAAGTGCATTTCCCTTTTTTTCATTGCTATGTATGATTTCAGAATTGACAAGTAGGAATTGGAATTGAACGTAAACCGGATCCCGGAGTCTTGAACTGTTTGAAAGTAGACCACAAATCCTTTAATTGTTTTTTTTATTTTCGAGAGTGACTTAGGGTTAGTATCAATGTGTGACTTTTTCGCGTTTCTTATTTTTGAAATGATAGTGTTTCTTAATTCTTTAAACTTATTCCAAACAGAGAATGGGTTATGTCGTTTAACTTCCCCGTATAATCTTTTCCTTTTACGAATAAGTCTCTATCTCTGAAGTGATCCATCTTAGTTCTTAAGGCCTACTAATTATTATTTTGTTAAGAATGGATTTCTTAGAACCTCCAAGGAATTGCGGAGTGAGTAAAAAAAAACAGGAATTAAGGTCATTCGTGCGCATAGAGTCCAAATTGATATTTTCAAAATATATTCTGAGATTATCATATTCACCTTGGTCGAAAAGCTAAATTAAACGAGGTTAAGAGATAAACTAGGGTTTAAAAAAAAAACGTTGGGCAATTTAATCGGACTTGATGGTCGAACAAGGGATCACCAACTTCACTGAGAAGTAAGCATCGGATGCACATCACAATAATTGACGTCTAAGTACAAATGATACATGTGAATACTATACAAGAACAATAATTTATAGAACAAGCATTTCTGTTACACGCGTATGTGTGTGTGTAGTGATATGCATGTGCATTTCACTTGCTCAGAGACTCTTAAAGTTTTTAGGTTAACAGGGATAGAAAAAGAGGAAAAGACATTCGCCAATATCCACAATGTCAAAAAAGCACTGAATCGACCTAATCTTGATTCTACAATAAAGGTAATATGAGTGTAAGCGTATCTAAACTGAGGGGACATAATTAAGTTATTTGTGACACAAGCGTAAGAAAGCGAAAAAGTTCCAGAATCAGGATAACGACAATGTAGGTGCTAAGTTCATTGCTGCTTACTGTATAATGCGAGGCGTTCGGTAGACACAGTGTCAAAACTAGAAAAGGGTAAGCAAACTGATTACAAAAGAAATGAAGTAAAAGCGACATATAAAAAAGTGAAGATTGTCAAACAGTGATCATGATTAAATTTTCGTGATTAAGATTTGGATATATTTGATTAATATACCAAACTTAACCATGCTATCGAAAATAAGTTACTTGATGGATCTTAAGGGTAATAAGAAGCCTAGATAAACTTAAAAGCAAACAATTCATGGGAATCAATATTATAGTGGAAAAGGAAGAAAATAAATGAAAAAAGCATAGTTGGTGAGGTAAATGGGTATGTTTAAGAATTAAATTATGAATGGTTCGTGTAAAAGACCTGTTCTGAGATACCACCACAGTTCTGAACTTAAAACCCAGGAAATATTATAACTTTCATTCACTCCTTTTCCTCCCGTGGTCGACTGAAGAAAACTACAATTATCCATTTGAAAAATTTGGTCAAACAAAAACAACTTTATAAAACTCGGATGACAAAAGAAAACCCCTAAGAGCAAACACTTCTTGGAAAGAAGCGGTTTCCGTGAATAATTTGATGCTGAATAGATGTAGCATTGCGGGTCAATGGTCTTGTTGCGGTATAAATCGGATCTTCATACAAGCTGGTGGCTGTGAACAGTGTCTAGTGCGATGGAATTCGAATGATGAAAGTATTGTTTCGTGCCCGAGCGACAGTGTACTTGTTAGTCGCTTTCTAAATGTAGGACCGTTTGCTCTGTGCCGTTTTAACTGGTTTTAAAAGAAAACCCGAAACCAAAAACACTTTGCAGTTTATTGCTGCAATCGGTTAAATATAATACCAGTTGAAAGAGGTAGATAACAACAAAATCAAATGACACACTAGAAGCTTAGCAGTTCCAAAAGAAATCGTACTTATTCGCTTGTCTTCCGCAAAAATGAAGCACAATGGTTCGAGATTAACCGAATGATGAGTCACAAGCGACAAATTATGTTTACTCAACGAAGATGAAAGTTTAAGTTTCTTTTCTAATAAAGTTGCTAACATCAGTGCTGTATATGGTCAAATTACTCTAGGATTTACTGGAAATGATTCCCAGCATTACAGTGTTTAGTAAACAATTTATAAAAGTTTGTATTAAACTGTTTAAGTGTAAATTTAGATGGTTTTCACTAGAAAAATGTCCGAAAAATTACCATGGACTTTACTGTAAGGACGATGGAGCTGGAATCCATCTAAAAAGAATCTTCGACCCGCCAACAGACGCTGAGGTCGATCAAACCAAGTTCGATCTGCCAAAGGTCGACCAAAATTCTGGACGAATGATCTTAGAACTGTGTGACCTCGGTCGACCCAAATGACCTGTCTAAGAAAACCAAGATGGCGGCCATAGGAAAATAGTTGGAATTTAGCCTAATTGGTTACTGGTATAAAACAATTAAATGTACAAACTTACATTAAATGTTAATGTTAATCAAGATATGAAATTGGTGCTGATCATTTGACAATAATCAATAATTTATAGATGAAGTATGCTTCTATTCTTTACAGAATTCTAGCATGCATATAAGTAACAATGAAATGGAATGAATATATGAATACCGGAATGTCCAGCAAATAAATTTTGCAGCTAAAATACTAGGAAAATGGTGAGGGTTATAAGTTAAATTTTACAGTCTGCTTGTCATTATAAATAAACCAGAGTTGTATCAATTGCTATTGCCCTCACCAGTTTGAAACACACAAGTTTACAAAAAAATCACAACAGATACGGTAAGTACCTATTTTGATAGTTAAAAGTCACAATAATACACAAGGAAAAGCTGGGGCGCATCAATACCCCCTCGACAGAGAGGCTAAGCTCCTGCTGCCGTTAAACTTTATAATCACAACTTAGATAAACTTTGAAGAACACAAAAACTTAATAACTGTAACATACACATTCAATGAGATCAGGTAATAACGTCCAATGTCCATCAACCCTAGTCACATAACCCAAGTACATTGGGTTTAAATGTTAATTCACTGTTAGAACATCAATTAATAAAAGTCCTTTGTTTCGTTTATATATGACTATAACACCTTTTATACTCTTAAAATGTTTTAAACTGTCTTAGCAACAACAACACTTAAAACAATTGTTTTGAGTCCATAAAGTTTGTTTGGTATAGCGTATTCAGTTTTCCTGTGCAGGATATGTGGTCCCTGGCTATACCCGTGTAACACTTGCCAACGCCCAAATGTGGTACACGGACTGGCCGCCCACGCGCAGGCAGCGAATACCCAGGCAGCACTACACCAGTGTTACGTGGACCCACTTCTCCGAGCAGGCGCGTCGTGTACCCGCCAAATGCTCGCGTGGTGAACCAGCACTGGGCGGGCCCCACTACTAGGGGCGACTGAGGATGGCGGTGTTCAGGTCGCAGTCTGGTTTTCCAGGCGGGGGTTTTGGAGGCTTTTTGTCAGACTCGCAAATGTCACAGACTTTCACGTACAAAGACACATCGCTCTTTAGGCAAAACCAATAGTAGTATTCGATGCTTGGTCCTCTTCATTCCCATGTGTCCAGCTGTCAAAACGTCATGCGCTTGCTTGACCACTTCTGCCCGGATCGAGTGCGGCACAATAAGCTGCAACATCTGACCATTACCTTCTTTTCGAATGAACCTTCTGTAAGTCCACCCGAGTGTATTTCAAGGTGATCCCAAAGCAGCCAATAGTAGCGGGTTTCTGGGCTTGCAGTAAGCATTTCACTCTGCAGTGGTTTCCTTCCCTCAAGTTTGGCCTCCAGTATAGATTTAATATGGCCATCCTCCAGCTGCTTTGCGGCTATGTCTTCGTTGCTCAGGGCCGCCGTCCATAGCAAAGTATGAGCCTCCCCAAAGCGAGGTTGTTTTCCAATACCTTTTGATGTTCTTGGCTCTTGATCATCTGGATAACTTGTTGCTCTTACAGCCACATCGGTCTGATCTTCTTTGGGAGTGTGCTTGGTAAATTGAATGTCGCTTGAGAGTTCCTCACCCAGTCGATTTCTTAGTGTCATCAGCTCTGACCGTTGGAGGCACTTTTGACATGGTCCACACTTGGGGGGTTCCATCATATCAACCTCCGGATAACTGCAATCTTTTGGAGTATCGCATCTTGAAAGTGCATCGCAATGCCCCATCTTTTTCCCGGCACTGTACTCTATTGTGAAATCATACTGGGCAAGTATCTCTATCCATCTGGTGATTTTACCGCTTGGCTCTTTTATACTAAATACCCGTACCAGTGCCTGGTGGTCAGTCCTCACCAAAAAACGCCTACCGAGCAAGTACTGGTGAACATATTGTATGAAAAAACCCACTGACAGAAGCTCTTGCTCCGTTATACAGTAATTACGCTCCGCTTTATTTGTGGTGCGACTAGCATACGCAATTACGCGCTCCCTTCCCGACTGTATTTGGGACAACACTACACCTAGTCCAACACCGGATGCGTCAGTGCCTAGGTAAAAGCTTCCTGCCTCATTCAGAGGGTACCCAATAATGTCTGGGCCAGTCAGGGCTGGTTTCAGGGCGATAAATGCGTCGTCGCAAGCTACTGTCCATTGTAATTGAGAGATCTTCTTCGTTAGGTCGATCAGAGGCCTCGCTAACTTGGCGAAATCTTTCACGAACCTACGGAAGTAGGACCCTGTTGCCACAAACTGCTTCACCTGCTTCTGGTTCTCCGGTCGCGGCCACCCTATGATTTTGGCTATGTTAGAGGGGTCGGGCTTTACCCCTTTTGCACTCTAAAAGAGGTTGCACTTTTCGGGTTTTAACTTTCCTAAATGCTGTTCGAGATCACTCCCAAAAACGACAATATCGTCAATATAAACGAGACACGTTTCGCATTGGAGCCCCTGGAGGACAAGTTCGATAGTTCTCTGAAACGTACTAGCTGCGTTGTTAAGTCCGAATGGCATTCGGACCATCTCATACTGTCCGAACTAACAGGCGAAGGCGCTCTTTGGGACATCTTCCTTCTTTAGCGGTATCTGAAAATAACCCGAAGTAGGTCAAGACTTCTGAAATACTGTGAGCCTGCCACCGCATCAAGACAATCTTGTATGCGCGGCAACGGAAACCAATCTGGTTTCACCAGCGCATTGACCCGCCTATAATCCACGCATGGCATAACTGACCCGTTTTTCTTGCGTACTAGAACAATTGGACTGGCCCAAGGCGAGCTGCTTTTTTGAATACCCCCCCTTCTTAAGATCTTCAATCGCTTGCTTTTCTTCCTCTGCGTAGGCGAAGGGCACCCGTCTTGGTCGCTGCTTTATGGGCGCCGCGTCTCCTGTATTAATAGAGTGCTCTGCTAAATGGGTTAGGCCAATGTCCCAATCATCTTTAGAAAATGTATCGCCAAATTTGGCCAAGATACTTGCAATAGCCTCCGTTTCTGCAATGCTTTTGCCCTCTGTGGATTTGTTTAGCAGCGAAATTAAGTGGGAGGGGACCTCGTTAGTTGCTTTAGTGCTTTAAGCCCGTGCCTTGGTTTCTTCAACAGTTGGTGCAGTGTTCACTCGGCGTGCAGCAACAAAATTTTCAATCTCTTGTTGATGTTCCACCTGAGAAAGTACTGTAACTATTCTCTCAATTGTCTCTGCCACGCCAATCTCAGCATCCTGTTTTAATGTCACTTCCGCCGGAAAAGGATTAAGGATGCAGATCTTACATGTAGGCGCATGGTTAAGGTTAACCAATGTTGATGTCATTTGCAGGGGATATCTCTCTTTAAATGCCTCTGTAGGCTCAACTACGTAATCGGTCGCCATGTCTTCATCGTCAGCTTCAAACCTCTCGATATAAACATTGACCAGCGCCTCTGCTTGGCCAGGTAATGTCATATCTTCTGCTACCACAACCCGTCTTTGTCCTCCTTTCCGATCTGAAACACAGGAATTCTTACCCAGTCTAGTACTATCTTGTTACAAAACTACTTTTGGGACCTCTCTTTGGCCGCAAAGGCTGGTCCCTGCCCGTTTAAAGGGACATCGCCATCTGCGCTTGTTTCCTTCCGTTGACCGTTTAACTGGCTTCGGTTTCGCTTGTTGATGTTATCCGGACATTCACGTGCGTAGCACTTGGCCCTTTTGGTGACACCGGAAGCACTCCACTTCCCGTTTCCTCCCTGTGTTGTCGTCTGTAGGCTTTGTCTGCTTACCTTCAAGATCATCTAAGCGTCTCAATATCTGGTTGAGCACTGGCACTAACTTGCTTGTTCCGCCTTTCAACGGCAGTATCGCCCACTTTAAACCTACTTTTGGTATGCTGCCCTCTTGCGGGTGTCCAATCCACGTGAGTCTGCCCTCTTGCGGGTTGCCACTCATCACACGTGGGGTAGCGGTCAGTCGTCCGCCGCATCGGTCGCCTTGGCCGTCGGTCATCCTGACTGCCCCTTGTTTGCAGAAGGGTGGCAACATGATAAACAGCATCATCGACCGTGGTGGGCTCCTTATGAAATTGTACTTCAAAGCGCGCGTCATCGTCTAGAAGGCCGTCATGGAACCGGCGCACCAAATCCTCTTCCCTAGTTTTACGGTCTCGATGGTGGTGTGCTCGGTCATAGAGCATCTTGAGGTCTGCCGCATATGCCTCAATGGTCTCACCATGCTGTTGGTTCCTGCGTGTGAACTTCGCAGCAAACGCCTTGGTTGTCTCTTCCACTCTGAACTGACTGTTTAGCTCTGCCTTCAGGTCCCGATAGTCGTGAAGCACCACGGGCGGTAACAGAGTGAACGCAAACTGAGCTGCTTGTCCCTCTAGACGCTGAAACAGCTGGTCCAGTCTTAACTCACTCCCCCATTTCAGTCGGTCAGCTATCGTCTCGAAGCGGGTACACTCTCCACTCCTTCCCGTCAAATGGCGGCACCTTCACCTGATCCCTTGGTCTGGGTCTGACATAATCTGAAGGAGTGTAATTAAGATAATTATTTGGGTAATGCGAATGAGAGCTTTGAAAAAGTCCCCACCATGCCGTGCATCTCGTTGCCCTGGTTATGAGCATATTGTCTTCTCGTTGAGGTTTGCCCTGTTTGTTGACACACCATTGTAGGCTCTGCTCACGAATTGGCGGCTGCTTGCTGGCTGGAGCACTCGTCGTTGTATGCAACCCGGACTCCTCGGTTGTCTTTGGTTGGCTTAACCGTGCCTCAATCTCGGACTGGTTGTTACGTATGTCCTTCACCTCGGCCACCAGATCTCTCAATGCTCCCTGTAAACCATCAAGAGCAGACCTTGTTTCCCCCCTTCGTTTGCTACGCCGAGAACGTCGCCCCACATACCTGTAATCTGTGTCAGACTGTGATTCATGTTCAGTGTCTTGGTCAGATGAAACTAGTTGTTCGCTGTCTTCACCTGCCGTCATTACATCTTTTTCGTCCATGTGGTTGCTGCTGGCTCTCAAGTTTATTTGCACCTCGGGGTCACTTGAAGTATTTTCGCATTCAATTCTTGCCATTCTGTTTAACCTGGTCTTTAAAAATCAGTAGCGTTAAAATAACCTGAGTTCGTATCACAGGATTCTTAAATAAATAAAGAATCCCACCGCTGCCACCATAAAATGTTGCGTGCCCGAGCGACAGTGTACTTGTTAGTCGCTTTCTAAATGTAGGACCGTTTGCTCTGTGCCGTTTTAACTGGTTTTAAAATAAAACCCGAAACCAAAAACACTTAACAGTTTATTGCTGCAATCGGTTGAATATAATACCAGTTGAAAGTGTTAAATAACAACAAAATCAAATGACGAAGCTTAGCAGTTCCAAAAGAAATCGTACTTATTCGCTTGTCTCCCGCAAAAATGAAGCACAATGGTTCGAGATTAAACGAATGATGAGTCACCACCGACAAATTTTGTTTACTCAACGAAGATGAAAGTTTAAGTTTCTTTTCTAATAAAGTTGCTAACATCAGTGCTGTATATAGTCAAATTACTCTAGGATTTACTGGAAATGATTCTCAGCATTACAGTGTTTAGTAAACAATTTATAAAAGTTTGTATTAAACTGTTTAAGTGTAAATTTAGATGTTTTTCACTAGATAAATGTCCGAAAAATTACCATGGACTTTACTGTAAGGACGATGGAGCTGGAATCCATCTAAAAAGAATCTTCGACCCGCCAACAGACGCTGAGGTCAATCAAACCAAGTTCGATCTGCCAAAGGTCGACCAAAATTCTGGACGAATGATCTTAGAACTGTGTGACCTCGGTCGACCCAAATGACCTTTCTAAGAAAACCAAGATGGCGGCCATAGGAAAAAACCAAATAGTTGGAATTTAGCCTAATGGGTTACTGGTATAAAACAATTAAATGTACTAACTTACATCAAATGTTAATGTTAATCAAAATATGAAAATGGTGGTGATCATTTGACAATAATCACTAATTTATAGATGAACTATGACTGAACTAAGAACAGGAGTTCAGGTAAAATAACAACTGCTATGTTTCTTTACAGAATTCTAGCATGCATATAAGTAACAATGAAATGGAATGAATATATGAATACCGGAATGTCCAGCAAATGACTTTTGCAGCTAAAATACTAGGATAATGGTGAGGGTTATAAGTTAAATTTTACAGTCTGCTTGACTTTATTAATACACCAGATTTGTATCAATTGCTATTGTCCTCACCAGTATGAAACACACAAGTTTACAAAAACATCATAACAGATACGGTAATTACTTATTTTGATAGTTAAAAGTCAAAATTATACACAAGGAAAAGCTGGGGCGCATCAGTATTAAGATTTGGAATGAAGAAGGCCTGTGTTGCTGGCTCTGATATACAGATAGATGTTGGAGATTGACGATCGTTTAAGTTGAGAGAGGTGAATGAAGCGATCAGATTGTGTCTTTTTATACCCCTTCAAAACAAAGTTTGGGGGGGTATACTGGAATCGGGTTGTCCGTCTGTCTGTCTGTCCGTCTGTCCGTCCGTTTTTTTTTTGTCCGGGATTCATCTTTGTCGTTATTGAACAAATCTTTTTCAAACTTTCAGATATTAATGGCCATGATGTAAACTTGCGCCTCTGTGAAATTGGTACGGGTCACATGACCCTGACCAGAGTTATCTCCCCTTGATGTGTTAAAGTAGGCAAAATAAGCCTTGTCCGGGATTCATCTTTGTTATTATTCAACAAATCTTTATCAAACTTTCAGAAATTAATGGCCATGTTGTAAACTTTCGCCTCTGTGAATTTGGTACAGGTCACATGACCCTGACTGGAGTTATCTCCCCTTGATGTGTTAAAGTAGGCAAAATAAGCCCTGTCCGGGATTCATCTTTGTTATTATTCAACAAATCTTTATCAAACTTTCAGAAATTAATGGCCATGTTGTAAACTTTCGCCTCTGTGAATTTGGTACAGGTCACATGACCCTGACTGGAGTTATCTCCCCTTGTAGGCAAAATTAGCTTTGTCCGGCCTAACTCCAGGGCAAACAACCTAGACATGGAGGGGTGGGGGGTATTCGTTAGCCTTTGGCTTACAGTTCTAGTTTCTTTTGCTTTTCGTTTTACCGGGTTTAGCCGAAGTAACATATAAGCCAGACATATTTGTTTTCATAACTCTCAAGAGTAACCAAGGCTATTAACTCAATCACATTTTAAGCGAGAATCTCGCGTTACGGCCTGTTCATATTTCAGGACTCAGTTCTTAAACTGCACTTTGGGAGAAGCATAATGTATGTTCGTCCCATCTGAAATGTACCTTTAATTGCTGTAAAACAAATACAGATTATTAAACTAAAATGTTTAACACATCCGTTGAAGAAATGATTTTTCGTATACATTAATTTTACTTTCATTTTATGCTCAAACATGTTTTGTTACGTTGGATTTTTTTTAGCTTTAATCGACAAAAAACGTTATAATGTGTATTATGTTTTTCGTTCGACATAAAGGGGGATATTTAAGTCAATTGACTTTTATGATCAAAACAGAAAAAAAACACATGATTTGTACTCGGTTTTATAAATGTTATTATCATTATTATTATGCGTAACCAGAAATTCCCAGTTGAAAAAGCGATAAATCATCACTAATATTTTTAATCTTAGGGGATTAAGAGAATAATTCGACAATTGTTAATGCCATAGAAATGCCGGGCCTTGCTCAAAATATGTGTTGTGTGTCTGGCAACATGTATACCAAGTTTAATTTGGATATCTTGAACTGTTAATGAGTAATGGCCAATGCCGAATATCATAAAACCTATATTTATTTTGCTTCGAAAACAGACGTACTATAAAGCTTTTTACCCTGCTTAAACAGACGATTCGACGCAATTAAAATTTACACTGGCGCGGTATCAAAGCACGACACGGAACTTGCAGATTCCGACGAGTACCTGGCAAATCGAAAGTGCAGTGCGGTATCGATACATATCGTATATCGGGTTTATGATTAATTTAATGTTCATTTGTTTCTACTATTATAAAAAAACATTGACAATAACCTTTGGTCATACTTCAATTCCTGATTGACACGACATTCCCTTATTTGTTGACAAACAAATAGTATTAAATATTGACACTGATAATTGTTGAAATCGCTGTCAATGCAGGAAAATTGAAGACACATACCACTTAGTCCCTTCTCTGCAGCTTTACAGGGTTTCGAGACCACCTTTCCGTAAAAGGTCTTGTATAAAATTAAATTCTTGGATTGTTGGGATAAAAGTGAGGTTTGTGCACTTAAACTGGTTTAAACCCCCAGTAAATTTACATTTTACTGACCGTTCCAAGGCGGTACCCAAAAATCCTTGATAAACATACCTAGTTTTTTATATATAGTATGTATGCACTGTGCTGCTTGTGGAGTTTTGTGCTGTTCTTCCATGTTTCTTGTTTGTGAATTATGTTCTATGTCTTTGGCGTTTACCCAGTGCCATTAAACCGGGTTTGTGTTTAAACCTTTTGCTACTGAGCTTGTTTCTGTAGCATTTTGCATAAATATTGTACCTTTAGGTCCATTACACTCCTTCTGTTCGGCCCCAAACATGCAGATCACGCGAATTCGACACAGGAACTTCTTTTAATCGAAAAACGATTGCTGTTCAGGGTGTCAGACATAGATATTGGTTACTTTATTACTCTCTTTATAATTTTTCATTTTTCCAAGATAACTTAATTTGTGAGACAAGGTCAAATAATATTAGTTTTACTCTCTCAAAACCGAGCACGTATGACAAAGCAGATAAAGAGACAAATCTGCTAATTAAGTCGAGATGAGCGTTACTCAAATCATTCCCACCTTTACATATGTTTCTTTTCATTCGCTTCTGTTAATATTCTTGGTGTAATCGCTGTCATTTATTCATACTACATTAAATTTAAATACTGTTGAGTAGGAAATGGTTATTTTGCTTGTTTGGTAAATATTGATATGAAAAACTACATAAAAAAGCTCAGTAGAAGAAAATTTAAACATAAACCCGTTTAATGGCACAGGGTAAACGCAAAAACAAACAATCACAAACCAGGAACATGGAACAACAGCACAAAACCCAACAAACAACACCGTACATGTAAAATATAAAAAATAGGGTTTATCAAGGATATCATACCGCCTTTGAACGGTTAGTAAAATGTAAATTTACTGGGGAGTAAAACCAGTTTGTGTGCACAGCCTCACTCTAATTCCAACAATCCCGAATAAAGTAAAAACGTAAATGGTAAATCTTATCAAAGTATGCATTAACTTGAGGAAACTTTATAATAAAACAAATTATAATAAACTTATAGATAAACCCCAAGTACTCCTATGATTAGAGATCCCACCTCTATCTGCAGACGACGGAATACAATTCAAAGTACCTTATGCAAAAACATTTCAAAGTTAAACCCGAATGTCTGGACTGACCCTCGCAAATGGAAACTATTGAAACCTGATCGATAAATTGGCATCTGATAAAAAAAAGTGATAAACACGCGGATCTCAAGGTTCAAGTGCATTTCACGCAGATTAACTAACATATCTACGACTTGATAGTGAGGGTCAGGCTTCAGTCTTAAAGGCCTAGTTTATGGAATGTTTAGCATGACAATCCTCTGCTGTGCATCTCCTGCTAATTGCACTGATGTCACAGTAGGGGCCAATTTCATGTGTATTTGTTTATACGCTAAGGGCCATTTAGGGTCCATTTTTATTATAAAACCTCCAAAACTGCACAGCAGGTTACTCAGACAAATAGGCAATTAGATGATCAATACACAGAGGTTGTTTACTATACATGTTTTTCTTTTCTTTTTTTTCGGAGTCACTTATAGAAGGATTAAACTAGGCCTTTAAACATATCGCGGTAATTTGTGTTCCCGTCGAGGTAAAGTCACCAGTTTCGCTATCCTATCGTAGGCCATTTTTCCTACTTATTTTATCAAAAAAGAGAGACCATATTTTCGAATAATTAAACTACTATTAGACAGTTCAAATCCTGACAATGAGAGTAATTTATTATATTTTGTACGGATAGCTCCAAAAATAAAAGTAATTTCAATTATTACTCTAAAATGGTATGACAGACAACTTGAGCAGCTATCGTCGATCATTGAAGTCGATTTTAATTAAAATCCATTATATTGATGCAAAATCTTAAGCTTATTGAAATCAGTTCTTCTGTATTAGGTCATGTTTTTTATCGATTGCTAATTGTTTATTCATTGTAATGTATTGACATCAGCGAAACGCAGTTTATACACAATTACAATCTACTTAGAATTGCTTATTAATGAAAATGCCATTTCAAACAATAATAGGTAATCGAAACTTTCCCGGCAATTAGGTATTCCTTCCAAACAACCAATAAACTTTTAGCCAGACCCGGAAGTTCATTTCGTGAGAATAAAATATCTTCAAATAAACAGGATGCCACATTCGCCTGTTGTATGTAGTACAAGAGGCACATCAGTGCCTGTGCTCCACTGGCCAAAAGGTTCAAGCAAAGACCACCTAACGAACATTTTCGTCAAGTTTCATAGAAATACAATCATCAATTTTTGAGAAGTTATTTAAAAAATTTTTTTACTTTAATAGCTCTGGCTGCCATGTTGTGCAGTGGACCGAAATGATTTGGGTAATTTGAGTAAAGGAGCACCAAACAAACATTTCTGTCAAGTTTTATCGAAAAAAGGTCATCGGTTTCGACGACAAGTCGTATAAAGTTTTTTTTATTTTTTAGCTCTGGCAGCCATGGTGTGCAGTGGACTGGAACCATTTAACAAATTTTGGTTAATGACCACCCAAGGAACATTTCTGTCAAGTTTCATCAAAATCTGATCATCGGTTAACATTTAATCTGAATATATTATGAAGCAAATATCTAACCTGAATAAGAACTGACGAGATAGAATCGACTTGGTGTTTCACTTACACTTTTCGGCCATTTAAGTTACTAAAAATAGCTGTTTCATAAACTTTCAGAATGTCACTTAAACGAAAATTAATGTTCAGTCTATATATACTTTCCTATGTATAAATGTAAGGTTTTTAAATTGATCTTTTTGTGAGAACTTTATGCTTATATGTTTACTCATAAATTATTATTGTTTAAAAATTATTTAAAGATGCTATACGTGAAAAATTAAGACATTATTTTTTTTTTCTATTAAAGGGAGGTAATTCAGTAGTAAAATGTAATCAAAGCTATTAAAGCATGGCATTTCTTTTCTAACCATGTTGATATTATTACAGTCTATTCAAGCAAGATGCCTTTTGTTTTTACATAGTACCCATAGGTTCTGAAAAACAAGGAGCACTATTCCCAACAGAAGGATGTCACTCCCTATCACTGCATGAGCATCATAATAAAGAAATGTTTACTCAAACTGCAAGCTGCTCAATTGAAATAGGTATTTACCTCAAGCATACAGTTTTATAATGTGGCAAAATAGTCGGACTACTAGATTGTCATTCGGACTAGTAAAATATGCCATTATGCTAGTCCAACTGGCTAGTAGGTTAAAATGTTTTTCGTGAAGACTGCGGACGAGAAGTCCTTAAAGGTTTTTCTATTTTTAACTCTCGCAGCCATGTTGTGCAGCGGACCGGAACCATTTGGACAATTTTGGTTAAAGGGCATCCCGATGAACATTTATGTAAAGTTTCATCAAAATCTGATAATCGGTTTCTGAGAAGATGTAGTTTAACTTTTTTTCTATTCTTAGCTCTGGTGCCCATGTTGTGCAGCAGACCAGAACTGTTTGGGCTATTTTGGTTAAGGACTACCCAAGTAACATTTCTGTCAAGTTTCATTGCAATACGATCATCGGTTTCTGAGGAGAAGTCATTTAAAGGTTTTTCTATTTTTACCTCTGGGGGCCATCTTGTGCAGTGGACCGAAACCATTGAAGCAAATTTGATAAAGGACCATCCAAGGAACATTTCTGTTAAGTTTCATCAAAATCTGATCATCGGTTTCTGAGAAGATGTTCTTTAAAGGTTTTTCTATTTTTTTGCCCTGGCAGCCATGTTGTGCAGCGGACCGGAACCATTTGAGCAATTTTGGTTAAGGACCACAAGTTTCATCAAAATCTGCCTATCCGTTTCAGAGGAGATGTCGTTTAAAGATTTTGCTATTTTTAGCTGTGGCGGCCATATTGTGCAATGGACCAGAACCATTTGAGCAATTTTAATAAAGGACCACCCAAGGAACATTACTGTCAAGTTTCATCAAAATCTGCCGAACCGTTTCAGAGGAGATGTCGTTTAAAGATTTTGCTATTTTTAGCTCTGGCGGCCATATTGTGCAATGGACCGGAACTATTTGAGCAATTTTGGTAAAGGACCACCAAAGTGACATTCCTGTGAAGTTTTGTCAAAATCCGCTTATCAGTTTCAGAGGAGATGTCGTTTAAAGTAAAAGTTTACGCACGCACGCACGCACGCACTCACGACGGACAATCTGTGACGACATAAGCTCCATGGCCTTCGGCCAGTGGAGCTAAAAACCGGGGTGAAGACATGTTTATTGCTTAAGGGCTTGGCTTGGTTGAGACAATTTATCTTCAGTTTAGATAAGAGGTAAGCTTTATTGGTTATGCATATCAGTTAGATTTGAGTGATTTCTCAAAACTGCGTTTGATACAATTTAATCTATTGATCACTGAGTGCAATCTGGTTGTTAATAAATTTCAATTGCGATGACATTCTAGCTGTGTATTTATACAGCTGTACTTCTGTCAAAGGGGGTGATTTTTATTACAAGGTTTTGAAATATCCATTAAGTTATTATAGTGTATGCTGAAAAGGAAATTGCTGTGACTTAAAATGACAGACATAACCGCGCTGAAGATTTTGAGTAGCCAGATAGAAAGTTTCATGAAGCTTCCTGAGCCGCCCGATACCCTCAGTGATGCCGCGTTTGATAACTACAAAGCAAGACTGGAACAGGTGAGTAAAAAAGTCTTTTGTCGATCAAAAATGCACGTGAATTCATTTTGCCCTTTCATAACTATATAGAAATATGAAGACTCTGTTCTGAAGATGTTGCGGTGAATGATGTCATCTGGCATGATATTCAGTTATAAGAATAAGGCGCTGTCGAGGATATGGGAGAATGGATCTCCTCCGCTCTATCTTAACAATAATGTGATAAATATTCATCGTGCGAGTTATAATTACATTGAACATTGAGGTATATATAGCATATATATTTATGTTCTTTAAGGCTTTTTTAATTATATGTTTTACGAACGGCCAGAGATGTAGTGTCAGAGGAGGGGGAAATAAAAATAAAATTACATTTCTGGAATATTTTTTTTTTGGTCGAAACAAAAAACAGAAAAGCAAAAGCTATGATGTATCCTTTATGATTTTCTTTTTGAATGTCAAGTCAATATGTAAGTGTGTGCACATTTGTTTTTGTTATACCTGACAAGTTCAGTTCATATTTTCATTAATCACTCTTTGTAAATGCATGTTATCATAGACAAGTGACATAAAAAATCAATTATTTTCGGTAAATTTAATTTTATTTGCCATTAACAATTTAAGGAATCGGCCTTCACTCCAATGTGTTGTCTTGGCTGCAAATTGTCGGATACCAATTCACCAACAGTGTCATAATTGTTACAGTTAGCAAAATAGCTTTTTATCTGTTTGTTCCCTTCTATACAGCGAATATTTATCCGCAAGGAACAAGCGAACCAGGAACTAGTGGGGGCAGCTATTTTATCAATGACGATGCAAATCCGGGTGAGCTAAAACCCGGTACCAGGTATCGATATCGAGAAAAGCCGTTATCACAGATTATGATACCGTGTTTTTCAAAGATTGCATTGGTTGTCAATAAGCAATAAATAACACACCGTGTGATACTTGGATTATCATCTGATAATAACCCCGATATCAACATGATCCGGTATCGGAAAGTGATACCGGGTACCGGGGGATACCAGGTACCGGATACCGGGTTTTTAGCACCCTGTAAATCCATTTAAGGTTTTTCATTGGCTTAAACTTTTCAGAGATATTGACACCTACATTTTTACAGCTATTGCGACGTCCTCTGCTTTTAATGAGTTGCCGCGATTAAGTTTTATCGGCGAAAAAAAAAAAAAAACGAAATCACAATTTTAATTTTATTTCAAAAATGAGTTTTTTTGAGCGGCGGTGATTGTAAAACATAGATTAAAAAAAGATGGCCTAAAAAAGAATTTCCTACCAAAGATTAGACAAAAGAAATCAACACTTATAACAGTTCTTTACTCGCGGTGACAATAAAAATATACATAGAAAAATACTCATTCATACCGAAAATGAAACAATTTACGAGAAATATAACAAATTAATGAAATATTCTAGGTATGTGTACAGCAAGCTAGCGTGTTTTTGTACACATTATTGAGTTTGTATATATAAATATATACGATGTTGTCATTTTCTGATCCCGTATGTGTTGAAAGCTGCCTTATACACATCGATGTTTACGAATGAATCGATACAATATGTTGCGTTAATATGACGATATTTACAATCGGAGTAAATATGTTCATTTACACGCAAATACCGACATGGGTACATTATTTTCCCTCGGGTCAAATTTGCCCAAACTCTTGAGATGCGGTATTTTTGCCCCATGAGTATTTAGTTGTATGTCATTTAAACGAAAAAACTATACCCCCAGGGAGTTTTCGGTTTTTGAAGGGTTGTTCAATAAAATAAAAACCTGGCAAATAAAACAACGTAGGAAGGGACTTGTTATTACAAAACTCATTTATTATATCAAACTTGTTTTGAATTTTCTTGTTCAAGCTGCACTCTCACAGATTGACCATTTAAACAACTTTTTTGTCTTGGAAAGAGCAAATTTTTGCGTAAATATCTTCAAACCAATGATATTAAGATTGCTGACAAAAAATCAGATCGTAGATTTTCATATTTCCGTTCGGCAATTAATGTGTTACTAACGGTTTAAGAATGCATAAAATATTAATGTTTAAACTTAAATATAAAAATCTGCGATCTGATTTTTGTCAGCAGTCTTATAACTGGTTTCCATGGATTTTCGCAAATATTGGCTCGTTGTTAGACAAAAATTTAAAAAAAAAATGTCAAAACGTTCAATCTGTGAGAGTGCAGCTTTAAATGTTAAAAAAAAACATGTTTATATCTGATTTAAGTATTTTGTTTGCAAGTTTTAAAATGTTGTCTTTCTTTGCGACACACACACACATGTATTTTATGAAATGTAGTGCTTAAACTTTCAAATACATTTCATTAAAAGCTGTAAATTATCAATTGTAAACAAAATTGTAAACACATTCTTCATTCTGTTTTTTTTTTATAATGAAACCAATATTTATACGTACGGTTTAAATATTTTCTGACAGTTTAAAAATTCTCTTCGGGAAGACATCGCTTTCTTTATTATTGTACTGAAATAACTGCAACATTATGTCATAAAATCGTTAGGTGACTAAGAGTGGTATTAAATAACTCGTAAGTAATATCAGTTTCATCAGTATATCTATCAATTTTTTTCCCGACCAAATTATTCGCAAACTATGCCCAAGTGTGTTTAATGTCCACATGGATATTTTTTTCCAAGGGCAAATATTTAGCACCTAAAGGCATCACTTCTTAAATCAGGAACGCGCTTTTTCACTTTTTCCTTAAAACTGTTTCGACAAAATAATTGCTGATTTGTATTTTTATTTAAAAAAAAAACTAGATCAATAATGTCGACGCGTATATGCTGATAAGAGCAGTTTTATTTGATTTTGACATGGCATTAATCAAAGGAGACTTTTAATAAATGTATTGTTACGACAGGACGCTTTTCTTAAGAGCTGTTTCACTTCTCTATCCGTGTTTAAACATGGATCTGTCTATAAATGTATGTATTGCAAAAGAATGACGCGCAAGGTGATATTTTCACAATACTCTGTTAACGTGAGGTCCGTTGATAGTGGGCTTATCTATGTAGAGCAAAATACAACTTAACAGTATTGGGTAATATCTTATGAAACGAAACTATGACCTGAAATTGTTTAATTAAAGATGGTTCATACAATAGATAGATTTACCCAAGATGATAGGAAACTTTATGGATTTGTCATACAGTATATTTTGTTCATACAATATATAGATTTACCCACGATGACAACAAATTTTATGGATTTGTCATACAGTATATTAAAAAAACCCATCCCCTTTCCTAAAATTGTATTTGATTAATTGTTAAAATAAGCTCCAGGACTTTCAATGGCCATTCTTGCTTGCTCACACACACACACAATATAAGTAGAGTTTCTAAGTTAATAGCCCGCATATGCATTAAATATTATGTAGTCATTTACAAATCCTGCCTGGTTTGTGATATATAACCCGTTTATAAGACAAACCTAATCTGAGATATTTTTAGGACGCGTTCAAATTGAAAAAAAGAATATTTTAGCCAATAGTTTGTGTAAGAAAAATACAAACATATCGATAAAGCTATTTTAAGTGAATTATGATAGAAAATTGTATTTCCAGCTGGTCACATTTCTTTAATTGAAAATAATAAAACACAATAAGAATCTATGATGTTTTGAAAATTCTATTTAGATATCGAGGAAGTGAAAGCGAAAATGTTCTATATTTTTCTAAATTTAATGTCACTTAGAACCTGTTCGCACTCACCCCTCGATATATATAATTATATATACTGAATGAAGTGCGGAAGCTTTTAACTTATGGCAAATTAAACAAAAAATGCACTCTTTTTTTAAAATTTGTATATTTATTAGCCTCAAAGAAACTAAAAAACAAAATCGTGAAAAGAAACCGTATCAGTCCCTGTTTAAAAAAAAATGCGAAAAATTGCGACAAAAGTTTTGTAGAATAGGTAGTTATGTAAATAAAACAATTTCCTCATAAGGTTTTGTATTGATGGTCAGTGGTTACTAAAAAAAACGCCAAAATCGCTTACCACGGGGGAAATCAGATTTTGCATTTAAATGGCATAAAATATACACATGTGCAAATTTTCCGGACATCCAGATGTGGGGCATATTTACTCCAGTTACGTTCGCATAATAGAATATTAGTAATCAGTCAAACATTATTCGTACAACACGAATTCATCTGAACACTCATACAGAAGACAGTGGCGTTGCTAAACAGTTTTACGTTGCTCATAAGTTCCACGTCACTCTGACTTCCAATATTGTAGTCGGGGTTTCAATAGTTGGCAATATGTTCTATTGAACTTTTCCTCTGATGTTATTGTCATCATACGTCATTATTATATATTAGTATTCATATTTTTGTCATTGAGCAATTGGTTAACGTAAGTGGTCCATAGAAGGCCTCCCAATTCCTTCGAAAGCTATCGGCCCTCGGGAAGTAGGTTTTACATAATATTTTTAAACGTTTTGAGTAATGTGCACATGAACTATTTTGCAAGATCGTTAATGCTGGTTAATCATCGTCAAATACATCAAGACATCCACATAAATCGTTAGAGTCACGCGTTGTGACATAGATTAAGAAGGGCGACGTTTGAACTTTTCTTAACTCGTTGAACAGCCACGGTGTTGTGGGGGAGTACTGGTACAATCATAACTAGATGAAAGTTTCTACACACGTAGCGTGTCTGTGACGTAAAACGTGTGTACACGTTAGTGTCGCCGTAATTCATAAACCATCGCGATGTCAAATGAGCCGGAAATAAGTACTCATTCTTATTATTTCATATTAAGTGCGTTAAAAACATTCGCTATTGTGATCGTCTATTTCCAAGGTGTATGTTCGACGAATGCGCATTTTATCATACTCGATGTCTGCTATGCTATAAATTACCATCGAAATATGTATTTGAGGAAATGTTATGACCATATTTTTTTCGATTGATCGTGATTCACTGAATTAATGGGGATTATCTGTTCCGTTTTCATGACGAAACTGAAGGACATTAAGCAAAGTCAGCGAAAAAGTTTACTAACGTTTTAACCTTTTTATGCCTTCACAACCCCTCACTTGTCACAACATATATCAGTGATTTTCAAAAATGAAATGTAAGCGTAATCTAAGTATCAACTTGAAGACAGTAAATATTAAAGTCAAGCACCTCATATAAACTGATAACTAACTCGGAAGTACTCAAAGCCCAGATACAGATATCATCCTCAGACGAACAAATCAAGCTTAATAAGGTCCCCTTTACAAAGAATTTCAGAAAATCATACTATTTTCGTCTCTGCTGTTGTTTCAAATAAAAAATAATAACTATAAAATATTAACTATCAACATAAATACATTCGCATAACGATAACAAAGTGTTCTGTTTGCTTGCAGTCGATTGACAAAGCTGTTAAATCCGTTAACGATGTCGGCGCGTACGCTGATCACATCATTAAAAAGCTGGATGAACTGAATAAATGTCTACCAGAACAAGTAAAACGAATACAAGATGCAATCAAGACCTTGTTTGGGAGACTCGTCGGTAAGTTAAAGAAATGTTTAACAGAAAGGCGAATTAATTTCCAAACATCTAAACGGGTGTATTCATCTTAATTGATTATCTAAGGTTATTTGTCAAAACTTTTAAAATGAATGTTTATCCAATCGTATGTTTTATATATTTGATAATCATTTTCCTTCTTTAATTTACCTCATTGGATGTTTAAGAACTGGCGCCAAGTTAATTGTAAGTATTGTAATGAAATCGCTTCGTCAAGGTTTGTTACGTTACTAAAAGACTATTGTCTGACATAGGTAATTGTCAAGATAAGCATAGGTTTATAACTCCTTGCCATACTTCAAGTTCTTCGCGCTTTTTTATTATTGCGTTACTTATTTAAAAAGTAGAATAATGGCTTAATAGCGTATATTTTTTATACAAATAATAACTTCCGATCATGTATTCTTATGTTTCAGCTGTGAAACCCGGAGATACACTGCTAGGTGAGAATTGGAAGTTTATGCAGAGAACACATGAGCTGGATATGTTGGCGAAAGAGCTTATGAATCATCGTCTTAATGAACTCATATCTGAGACAGAGTCTGTATGTAAACGACTTAAAGACGGTGCAGCTTTAACCGTGGGTGATATCGATAATTTAAAAGGTACGATTGTCAGATCTGTATGCAACATATATGTACACATAATATCCAAAACCGAAATTCATTCCTACAATTATCTAATACAATACTTGTGAGAAGACAACTGATAAGGCAGTTAATAGGGTACTTAAAGATAGCGTTTACCCTTTAAGTTGATCAAAGTCCCTTGCAAATATAAACGTTCAAATTACTAGCGGATCAATCCAAGTTGCACCCGCTCTAAAATGATATCCGCGACAATCCTGTCATGCTCAACGTTTTTGACAACGTTGATACACCCATATAATCGTGCACATACGTGACCTATTTCTACCTCAAAAGCCGTCTAAATGTCCTTAACAATAGCTTTTATTTGGTAAAAGGTTGTCTAGAAAGCTGGGAAAAATCAAAACGAGAGAGTTTTAATGAAGAAAAACGTCGCAAAGAAGAAACAAGACGCCGTAAAGAGGAAGAAAAGAGGCGACGCCGAGAAGAAGACGAGAAGCGAAAACAGGAAGAAGAAGAAAGGAGAAGACAAGAGGAAGAAGAGAGGAAGCGGGTATAAAATTATTGCTGTTTGTTATACATTATGACACAAAAGTGTGAAGTGCATTATTGTATTGGCTGTAGTAGTGGCTGTGATTTACAGCTCATGATACAAAAAAGCTAAATATATATTTATTACAATGTAAATATTATAGATACACCACAAGCAGAAAGCAATATTTCCTTATTTCTCAAACGGGTGTATTTTTTATACTCGTTCAAATATTTATCCAAGAAAATTACCTTCCGACGAGTTAACATTGTTACATTCCATGTTTGCATTTCATGAAAGGTAAATTGATATACGACCCTTTCAAACGTCAGACATTTATTTCCCGTATTTAGCTCGAAGAAGAGGAGCGGAGAAGACGGGCAAAAGAAGAAAGGCAGAGGAAAGAAGATGAAGAGCGACAGAGACAAGAGGAAGAAGAGAACTTAAAGGTTGGTAGTTTCTCTTTGTGTCAGTTCCGTACTAGATTCACCCATATTTTTTTATTTTATTTTATGGGCCGAGCTTAAATTAAGAAACCGCATAACTTAAATGTATTTTTATATAATTAAACAAAACAAAAACGTCTAGAGAGAGGAAGAAGATCGTTTAAAAAGAGAAGCGGAAGAACTAGAAAGAGAAAGGCAGAAGAAGCTAGATGAGGAGAAATTAAAGCGGGAAATGGAAAGACAAAGACGAGAAGCTGAGGCGAGAGAGAGGGAACGGCGCAGAAAGGAGGAAGAGGAACGGGCCAAGAGAAAAGACCCTAACAATTGGGAGCCAATTGTGTAAGTTTGTAATACTGATATAGATATAGAAGAAGCGACACTGGTAAGATGAAGAGAAAAAACGTAGAAAATGTCAAAAACAAGGTATATAAACTTATTTAAATGAATTTGTTCTATGCATTATGTCGGCAGTAGCGGTACAGAAATGATAAAAAGGGGACATGGGAGCATATATTCAAATAAGTTGCAGACTAAGTATGTAATGTGAGAAAAATGATATTTTTTAGATATATGCAAAGCATATAATAATGAAACTTAATAAATGTATAATAATTATAATGCAATGACTTCTTAGTTACGACCGACCCTGCGACGAAGTTGGAGGAAAGAAGGCGTTTCATGCCGGCGTATGTTGTATGGTAGCAGCGCCTCCGGGAGATATCGCGAGAGAAGATGTGGAATGTAACGCCAGTGACGATCTTGATAACGTCGTTGATATTTTTGACGACGGTGAAAAGCCGGCTAGCTCGATTATCAATATTAAGTCAATGAAAGGACTTGTCAAATCAGAGGTTTGCCAAAAGCATTTCCTTCGTTTACATTTCGATCTAGTATTAAGAGAATCTAACAGTAACGATTTTTAAAGTTGCCTAATAGTTTAATACCCGAATACGGCTTGTCTGGAGCACAAACG
Organism: Mya arenaria; assembly: GCF_026914265.1. Taxonomy (NCBI): domain Eukaryota; kingdom Metazoa; phylum Mollusca; class Bivalvia; order Myida; family Myidae; genus Mya; species Mya arenaria. The sequence continues at coordinate 24,578,429 of NC_069136.1, read as the reverse complement.
CCATTTAGTTAAATAAAATGGGATTATTAAAGTAAGAGATATGCTATTTGACTATCAACAGTGTCCGTCACGAGTGTACATCCCGCACTGCCCAGTCAACAGTTCGAGTGACGAGTTGGTCCTGAAAGTTTCTGTGAACGGACGCGACTGGGAAACAGCCGGTGTTGTTAGCCCAACTCAGACAATGTCGGAAAATAAGGTTCCATTTATACTGCAGTTTCCTAGATGTTATGATAATTACCTGGTATCATAAATACTAGCTTTTTTTCTTTCTATTTTTCCACATAATGTATTCTGAACTTACTATTGTCACTAAAAACGTTTAGGTAAAAATAAGGTGTTTTGGACTAATTTCAGTAAATTCTGTATGTCAGCTTAAAAATATTGATGGGCAAGCTTCGAAAAAATAGAATAATTATGAATTTGTATGCAGGGCAAAGACAGTTAGCACAATCGTACAATGAAAATACAGGTACAAGCCGTAAAGTAAAATATCCAAATATAAACCCAGATTGGAGGCCCACGGTAAAGGCCAGCCGACCCCAGATCCGGTAGATGTAAATGAATTAAGGGTTCCTTGTTTATATGAAAACGCAAAAATAAAGTTTATTCCTTTATTCAGAAAAATATTCCAGTCAGCAACCTCGTCGGCATTGAGTTAAGCGAATTTGAGAATATAACGATCATGGTAATTGCAAGACCACGTGGTCAGACTGTGATTGTGGACAAATCTGGACTGAATTTCAATTCCATTACCGACAAGAATGTTAAACTGTTCCTGCCAAGAGACGCATTTCCATCAAGGACTGAAGTTCGGCTGGTTGTAAGTTTATTATGTTATGTGTATATTATTTTATTTTTTTATAGTATCTGATACACCGGCATAAGGAAAAACAATGACATTTTAATGTGTAAATAAAATGGCGTATTGTAAACGCGTTATAATAAGCTGTTTTGTTATTTAAAGTTGATATAATTGTTCTTGTTTATGGTTGCTTTTTCAGGTTAACCCTATTTCGTCCGAAACAATTGCCCAGAATGCGAAAGACGACAGTCTTTGGGAAAATGTCATGTCGGCAAGTTCTATGATATTAATCTCCTGTCAACGAGCGCCTGCAAAGGAAATTGAGGTTGACATAACGCATGACACCACAGCTACAGGTAAAGCCATCTTTCTTATGATGGTAGTTCACTACATAAGCATGTCAAATAATGCACACAATATATGCGAAATTGTTGGTCAAATTTGGCTTTGTTTATTGTTATGTTGTTTTTCTCCGTTAGGCCTTGATTATTGTGCTTCGAGACAGGGTAACAGTTTTGTTGTTGTTTTTTGTTACTTGGCTTTAATAACTGCAATTGTGAAAAGTTATTTACATGGCTTTTCAATGACCATAGGAGGGCGTAGTTCACGTGGAAAACTGTACCACATGTTTACAACTAGAGATAAAGTATGGAAATTTGCGGACATGGAGTACAAGGGGACCAAAGATGTGGTATCCGTTACTCTGCCTGCCTACAAGGACAGGTTCAGGTATGATGTTCTTGTTTGATAGGTTCATATAGAATTGAATATTAGACCAACAGTTTATTCATTCAATCACACCGTGCCACCGCTCCATAAAATGACACAAATACCATTGCCGAGATTCCATTGCAGTTTATATTAAATTAACATTTGAATTTTCCCTTTTATCAGTTTATTTGAACTTGAAATGCCTGCCAACATCCCTAAGGAAACAGCACTGAAGGTTGCGCAATCATGTCACGAACAAATGTTTAAGTCTCCGGTGAGATTGATTGTACGGCAGCATGACGTTGATCCCCAGAAAGCGTTAGTTATGGTCGCAGGCAGAAAACATGTGATGAGTTTCATTGATCAAATGAAGGATGATGGGTACAGTCATGGTACGTACTTATCAATACATTATATGGCTTATCTTACGCCGGATTTGATGTTGTAATTTTTTTATTAAATCTGTTGAGCTCTTACACGGTTCGAAAATATCACCCCAATTCCTTTGTAGGACATGACAATATTAAATAAACGATTTGTGACGGAAACTGACGTATAGTCAAATTTATTTAACTATGAATGGCATTTATTTGCGTTAAAAATGAGAATACCGGAACAATAAAATTACAATTTACTTAATAGGTCCTGATGTTACTAAGCAGTTTGGGCTAAGAGACGGACAGAGGCTGATACTGACCTGCGCAGGAAATATTGATACATCGTCAGGAAAGAACGGAGTGGTTTGTATGAATTAAACATTTGCTTTAAATTGCTAAGAAAACACAATTTTGCAGCACGTGTAATTTAGGGGTTGAGGATCATGGCTGTTGCTACTTTAGTTTACTTCTAGGTGTTTTTGCTGTTCAAATGTCCTAGCTTAACCATTTTATTTTGTTTAAGGTAATTTAATTAATTTATTAATTGTCGGTAATCATAAACATAATATTACGCGTTCAAATACAAAAGTCGTACAGAAATGCCAAACTGTTTTTAACCCAGGTCAAGATGACATACTACACATATATGAACGTGAAAAAAGAACCTCTACAGTTACACGTGGTAGACATATACAAACAGAAGGATCTTCATGAATATCGCGGGATCGTTCGTCTTACAGTCGATAATGGGACAGAGTTCCCAGACGAGCAATTTGATTTGACTGTCACACTTCCAAAGGTATCTTATATATATATGTAATTTTAAGAATGTGTAGCTCAGTTTACTTCTTATAAACTGTATACAATTTTTTGAAAGAAGAAACACTATTTAAACATTACAGACAAGAACATATTGAGTTAAGAACACACTTGATTTAAATTGTGTCTTTATCTGCTTAAGATTAAAACAATAATTTTATTTAAGTACTAAATGGTGCAGTTGCAGTCGACTTCTATCTGCATTTTAGATTGAGAGACAAAAGACTATATTTCAAGGGACACGCGTTCGATTTCCGTATTATCGTAAGTCGTATCTCATCTGCAATAAAACAATTAAAAAGCTAACAGCTAGTGTAATACGAGTCATTTGTAGGTGTTACCTTCAGGTGGTAAGAAAAAGAAATAAGAAATAAAATAAATGCTATATTGTACTTAGCTAGTATTAATTACCTTACTTAGGATGGGACTTGCTAAGGACTAAAGATCATTCGGCACATATAAATATATAACTGCCTTTAGTATCGCAAATGGCTACGTTTTGATGTTCAAATAAAGATTTAATTAAAATTGCAGTCACCGCCCTGGCTGGTTTTCTTAGCCGACAAGTTTGTGAAAATGATGAACTTTCATGGAAGGGTGTCCTACTTAGAATTGTTGGAAACAAACGTGAACTGGAGTCATTAATCAGGGTTGCAAAGAGAAAAGTTGAAAACGACAACGATGTTACATCTGTTTGCACAGTTACTCTGTGTGATTGGATGAAGGCAACTTCGAAAAACGACGATAAGGTTAATATTTACTAAAAACATGTTGATGAATGGAGTAAACTCAGTAAGGGCAGATTCTTGTTATCATGTTTTCTCGAGCGAACTATTGTTATTTGTTAAATAATTGCTTGTTTCATCTACAAATCTTGTTCCTCTGCAATTCTGCACGTCATACACTTTTTTCCAGGTACATCACATTTTAGGTATGCTTGACCATGACGGCCTCCACGAGTTACATAATAAATGCAGTGCATTTGTACAGTTCCAGAAAGGTACTGCTCGGGATATGTTTGTGTTTGTTAACTATGTATATTTTGGGTGTGTGTCAATTTCGTCGCTTATATTCTAATCGTTAAACAACTCACCGTAATTTAATTGATATGAAACCTTATTCTTATTTAGAATTTTGATAATTTACGTTAAGTGTATTTCTCCTAATAGCAATCCGTTTGGTTTAACCTTTTTACAAAGTAATCATTCAAAGGATGCACTTACCATTCTACAGAGGTAATGACGGATACCGCTCTTTCGGAAGTATCGTCAACAACTAGCAAATCTGCTAATGAGTTGGCGGTAGACCTGAATTTGGATAAAGAGGCTGTTGACAAATGCAAAAAGGAATATGGAGAGGACGGTTTAGTCCTTCATCTCTTGTACGAGTGGAGGGAATCGGATGAAGCCATCAAGTATGGCGATCGGGCCTTGGATAGGTTACAGACACTGTGTGGTGTTTGAAATCGGGTATTCCAAACGGTGTTTGAAATTGGGTATTTCAAACATAAGTAACTGGGAGGATCAGATGCCACCTCTGACTGTTTCTATTATCGGATGTTTCCCCTTTCATTCCACAACTAGTATCGCATAAATTGTTCTTGGTGCTTTTTACACGCAACAATAAAACAAAACACGGAAGACATCCGTTTTTAGTTTTTGTAAAAACAACTATCAATATTTAACACAGTACGTTCTACTATTGTTTTTAATTATTACACCAGTGCTTTTAATATTGCCTAAATATGACCTTTACTTTTGAATGTTGTTGTTTATCTTGAATTAACCAGAGTCCGCACTGCACTGTATGTAAATGTTAACGCGAATATAAAAAAACAAACTTGCTTAACTATTGGTTTTTGTTGTTTTTTTGTTACTGTTTGTGTATTGTCTGTCTTATTGTGTGTCTTCTTCATCAGCAAACTTATTCAATATATGCACGTAAACGGTGTAAAAACTCCGACTAATGGTATGTAACCATTTGCTGCTAATGAATAAATTTAAATTTATATATGTATGTATAATTTTATTTTGCAAAGTGTATTTGTTTTGTAATTATTCAGCATAACAAAACATCCATGAACAATACCGACTTTTTGTTCCATAGCAGACGATTACGAATTGATTATATCAATGCACATGTATGAATGTTATACATTACAATTTGGGTATTCGACGAATGTCTTGTTTCGACAGGAACCCCATCAATTGTAAAGAGCGTTGGCACCCGATTGCGGGGCTCTTACTTTTCCCTTGGTTTTGTCAAAAATACCACGTATAAAATGGTTTAACATGTATAGGAAAAGCGCCGGGGACCGAGCGATAACGCCGCTCTGCCTTTAAACAGTGTTTTTTATTAAAGGCAGTTAAGGACCGTTCTTTAGAAATGCGTATTGTCTCTCGAAACATGTGTACCAAGTTCCACCTGAATACCCTGATCTGTTTTAATTCATGGTGAAGGTATATTGAAACGGCACCCATGTATTAAAGTAATAATGTTATAAACCAGCGACAAGTAGCAATATTAAATCTGTAAATTACCGTTGGTGAGACAAGCATGATTTGATATATTATGACCATTGTTTTGAAGTGTTCTATCAATATCATAAATATTGAAATATACGGAGCCGATTGCAATCATTTTGTTTGTGACAATTATACAAGGACAAGTTCGTCTTTATTAAATGAATAATTTATTAGCAATAAAGATCGAAAAAGCAGGATAAGGAAATTGCTGTTAATAAATTATTAAAATGACGGACATAGCCGCTCTGATGATCCATACTATTCAGTTTCCGGAGGCTTCCTGACCCGTCAGAGATCCCAAAAGACGCAGACTATGACATCTACAAAGCTAAACTAACTGGAACAAGCGAATGAATCTTATACGATTGCGATTTGCATGTATACTAAATAGTGCATGGTGTTTAGAACATTTGAAGGAAACACACCACGGCCTATTTGTTGTTTTAATAGTTATTTGAAATGGACAATACGTCGGTTTATCGTGAATTTGGTGAATTTCAAATATATTTTTCGAATACTTGAGAAGTGAATGAGTACTCGGGTACTCAGACGATTGAAGTACTCGTTGCCATCCCTAATATGTATATGAATGACCGTCATACTTTGATTCAACTATGCTCAATATCAACGTGAACGCCTTTGGTTAGGTCTGGTTTTCATAACACGACATGTATACATGCCGCTTTCCTCAATACAGGCTAGTCAGTGCCAATAAACGTTTAACGTTTATAGCTAACCTTTGCGGAAACTGTCATGCGCCAATAGATTTAGTTATAGATATGACAGTAACAGTCTTTGTTCTTGTCGAACAAATACCTTATTAAATAGTTAACTTGTGGAGGATTAAATTCAGCAGTTAAACAATATTCATCAAAGTTTGTACTCGCCTAGTAATACACGATTTTGGCTTGTAATTATCATCATTTTATAAAGTTTTTCAAAGTTTAATTGGCATAAAATCCAGAAGGATATAGATCATAGTTATACAAATTCATTTGTTTATTGTCGTTTACATATATCAGCCATTAGTTAAAACCTTTTTATTCGACAAATAGCATACAAACATACATACGTTATATGTATAGAAATAAAATACATCACAATGTGTTCGAGGATTAGAAAACAAGATATAACTTATATTAATTCTGCTCCTCTATTTAGATAAAATGCATTAAAAAATAGATGCGATATTGTAATATTATAATGTTCTCTATAAATATATAAACAGGGGAAATGTAATGCAGGGCCAATGTAAAATACAGGGCCAAGCCCAGTAGTCGAAGCCAGGTGTTTTATTTTTTGATGTTCTTGTTGTTATTTTGAAATTGCGCTTTCCCGCGCCAGGCTTTTTTCAATAGCTTCAATAGCTTCGGGGTTCAACAATACTAGAGCCTCAACCAGTAGAGTTAACCAAAGACTTGTTAGTCCTATGTGGTCTGAACCGTTTATACAGATTGGACCGCTGAGAAACTGGCATGGCCTGAAAACTTGAATTGGCTTAGGGACGGGACAAGGCGAAACTCGCAATTTCCTTATGGGCGCACTTGACTTCATTGAATTGACCTATTACTAGACCAGGGGCTGACTTTGCAAATACGGATTGTACAGTTGTTGAAGTTAATATTAAGATTCTCAGAGCATCTTTTCCCGCTGTTTTTGAGTTGATATATACGATATATCAACTAGTTACATTACAGTATACATACGTAAAAGACCATTGTTGGAGAGAAATTAAAATAAGATAGTGAGTAAAATAATAATAATATTAAAACCTTTAAATGATTCTTAAATTATCACATTACAGAAAAGTATTTTTCGAATGTATTCCGTAATGCTTATACGTGAAAAGGTTCCCGCGTGTTTGTCATAATAACTTGAAATATATTAAATATTAACAAGTTTGATTTTTGAAATCGTTTTCAGTACGAGATAGTTGAAGACACATTCCATTTTTTCTTTCTCTGCCAGCTTTACAGGGATTCAAGACCAATATGTTGGTGAAAAACTACAGAGACAAGCTCAGTAGCAAAAAGTTTAAATATAAACCCGGTTTAATGGCACTGGGCAAACGCAAAAGACATAGAACATAAAAACAAACAAAAAATCACAAACAAGAAACATGGAAGAACAGCACAAAACTCCACAAACAGCACAGTGCATACATACTATATATAAGCTAAGTATGTTTATCAAGGATTGATACCTTGATACAAGGATTGATTGTTTACCAAGCCTCCTTAAAAATACATAACCTCAGGCCTATTACACTCCCAACTCCTTCTGTTCGGCTCAAAACATCCATATGACTAAACGAGCTCGACAATTTCAAATTCCAAACATTCTAAACCAGACCAACATTTTTGTCTCTGTGGCAGACCTTCATTTCGTACCTCCGTATATTTTTTGTTATTTACTCAATTTTATTTCCGCGGGTAGGTACGCCACCTCTAACGTCAAATGCTGGATTCGGCCTTGCATGACCCCCACTCATAATCATTTTCACTATCCAACATTGTAACTACAATAGACATCGATACTTAGTTAACACCAACCATTTTACTTTTAAAGCACTTTGAAGGAATGACTGAATTAAGACATTGTATAAGCTTAAAACTTTCTTTTAAATTCTAACAAATATTTCGACCAACATCTTGCATTTGCCATCTAATTAAGGTTGGGTTATATTTGTACTGGTTTAATTATTCTTCGTGTGTGTATACCCTATCTTGTATACTTTATCTTAATGTTTACGTATTGTTTTAACTAATCGTTGGATCTGTTGGGAACACTGTGAGAGAGCCACAAACGTACTGCTAATCGTCATACTTTCCATCTACGATCTTCCGCAATGCGCTTTTTTATTCCCATCCAATGTAAAATTTCTGTTGTAACATACCGTCACATCCTGCAGTATGACGATGCCATTGGGATCAACAGATACAGACGCATGAGGAGGCCCATTAACACTAAAACAAATGAAAAGTAATTGTTTCATTTCTGTATGAATTTGATTCGTTCAACCCGTCTTCTGATCCGGAATTTCATTGAATCGAAAAACAATGGTTGTTCAAGGTGTAAGGCATAGATATTGGTTATTTTATTACTCTCGTGTTCCTTATACTTTTCCATTTTTTCATCAGAGCTTTATATGTTAGATTGAATAAAAGTAAGTAGTTTTCTCAAAACCGAGCACGTATGACAAAGCAGATATGAAGTTGACAAATAAGTAAGTCTAGATAACCGTAACTCAAATCATGCTGACTTTATATGTAGCCTTTAACATCTGTTTATTTCCATTCGCTTCTGTTAATATTCTTTGTGTAATCTTTGTCATTCTATAACTACTACAGTATATTTAAATACTGTTTTTAGGAAATGGTTATTTTGCTTGTTTTATAAACATTTACGTTTGGATTGACCCTCATAACAGTAAACTATTTGAACCCGCTCGATATATCGGCACCTGATCAACATCTCGATTGATCCAGGACACTCAAGGCTCAGGTATATTTAACGCAGATGACGTTACGAATATATTTATGACTTGTCAAAAAAACCATGATTAAAACAAAAGTCGGAAAACGTAACCAAACCGAGAGTGAGGGTCAGGCTTTAGTCTTAAACATATCGCGGTTATTTGTATTCCCGTCGAGGTATAGTCGCAAGTTTTCATTCTCATATCGTATGTAATTGTTCCTACTCGTACAATAAATAGAAAACAAAATAAATGGGACTATATTTTTGAATAATTGCCTATTGTTAGACTGCTAAAATCCTGACAATGAGAGCAATGTATTATGTGTTATACTGACAGATGCAAACATAAACGTAATAGCAATTATTGCTCTTAGGTAGTACGTCAGACAACTTGGGCATCTATCATAAATTATTTTAGTCGTTTTAATTAAATAACATATTGATGCGAAATCTTCAACTTATTATTGAAAATAAAGTTCCTATATTAGATAATCAAACACTTATCCGGCATTCAGGTATTCCTTCAGAACAACCAATCAACTCTTAGCAAGACACGGAAGTTCAGTTCATGAGAAAACAATATCTTGAAATAACCATAATTCTGCATTCGTGTTGTGTATGTATTAGAACCGGAGTGAAGAGTTTTATTGCTTAAGGGCTTTACGTGGTTGAGACATTTTATCTTTAACTTAAGTAAGAGGTACACTTTATAAGTTACGCATATCAGTTGGATTTGAGTGAGTTTTCAACATTGCGTTTGATTGAATTTAATCTATGTATCACTGAGTTCAATCCAGCTGTTAATAAATTGCAGTTCTAATTGCTAGCTATGTATTTATACAGCTGTTCTTCTGTCAATCGGGGTTGAGTTTTACTTCAAGTTTAAGAAATATAAAGTTCATTATTTTTTTAATCTTTCATGCTAAATAGGCATTTGCTGTGACCCAAAATGACCGACATAACCGCACTAAAGATTTTGAGTAGCCATATAGAAAGTTTCCAGAAGCTTCCTGACCCGCCAGATACCCTCAGTGATGACGCGTTTGATAACTACAAAGCAGGACTGGAACAGGTGAGTAAAAAAGTCTTCGTCGAACTAACATGCACGCGCATTTATTTCGCACCTTCGTAATTACATAGAACTATGAAGACATTGTTATGAAGATGTTGCGGTGAATGCTTTTTTGCTGGCATGATATTCAGTTATAAGAATGAGGCGCTGTCGAGGATATGGGAGAATGGATCCCCTCCGCTCTATCTTAACAATAATGTGATAAATATTCATTGTGCGAGTTATAATTACATTGAACATTTAGGTATATTTAGCATATATATATTTATGTTCTTTTAGAAAGAATTTTCCATAAAAGATTGGAGAAAAACGTACAAAACTTATAACAGTTCTTTACTAAAATATAAAGATAAATACTCATTTTAACCGAAGAATAAAACAATGAGGAAGAGATAGAAATAATACAAATATAATTAATAGTCTAGCTGATATGTGTATAACTAGCTAGCGTGTTTTCGTACACATTATTGAGTGTGTATATATAAGTATATACACTGTTGTCATTTTCTGATCCCGTATGTGTTGAGTGCTTCATTATACACATTTATGTTTACTAATGATTCGAAACCATATGTGTTTATATGACGATATTTACCAGCGGAGTAAGTTTGTTTATATAAACGCAAATACTGACGGGGATAAATGTGCTCAAACTTTTGAGGTGCGTAAATTTGCCCCCGTGTGTGATATATGTCGTATACACGCAACAAAATATTTCCCCCGGTTCGATTTTGCTGGTTTTTACAGTAAATTACTCGCATATAAAACACCGAAGGAAGCAACTTGTTATAAATACATACACTTTTATCATATTAAATATGTTTTGAACTTTCTCGTCAGATGTATCTGCAATGGATTAAAATGCAATAAAACATGTTTATGCCGGATTTAAGTACTTTGTTTTCAAGTTTTGCAATTAAGTCTTTCTTTGTGATTCATAAACATGTTTTTTTGCTATCAAATGGAGTGCTTAAACGTTCAAACACATTTTATCAAAAGCTGTCAATTATCAATTTTAAACTTGATAGCGGGCTTATCTATGAAAAACAAAACACAACTGAACACATATTGGGTAATATCTATTCAAACGAAATTATGACCTAAAAGTTGTTTAATTTAAGATTTTTCATTCCATAGATAGATTTACCCCGGATGATAACGACATTTATGGATTTGTCATACAGTATATTAGGAATACCATCCCCTAAAATTGTATTTGATTAATTATTGAAATAAGTTCCAGGGCTTTCAAGGGCCATCATTGGTTGCTACACATTAAATATAAGTAGATTTTCTTACTTTAATTTCTAAGTTTTTAGTCCCCATATGCATTGAATGGTATGTTGTCATTTACAAATACTGCTTGTTTTGTGTTATATAACCCGTATTGAAGACAAATTTATTCCTGTGATTTTTAGGACGCGTTTCAATGGGAATTGAAAAAATAAATAATAAAAAGCCAATTGTTTGTGTTAGAAAATACAAAATTGTGAATTGTGTTAGAAAACTTAAATGTTTTGTTGATCAGATTTCTTTAATTGTTTTGAAAATTATAAAACACAATAAGAATTAAGGATGTTTAGAGTTCAAGTTATATACTGAATGGAGAGCGTTAACTTAACCTAATGCGATTTGAAACATTGTTGAACTCTTCTTTGATAATTGTTTAAGGGCTTCAAAGGAAACCAAAAAGCTAATCGCGAAACAAAACGAATCAGTACCTTTTGAGTTACCTTTTGCGAGGAATTCCGAAAAAAATGATAGAATAAGTAGTTATGTATTCAAAACAATCTCTTCTTAAGCTTTGTAATTACGGTGAATGGTTACTAAAAAAAGACGTCAACATCGCATAACCCCGGGAGCAAGTCAGGTTTTGCATTTATATGGCATGAATAGCACACGGATGCAAATATACCCCACTTCAAGATATACGGCAAATTTACACCAGTTGGTATTTATATACACATACTTTCCCCCAGCATTAATCTCGGTATATAAACAGCGTAATAGTATTGAGAATAGAGTATCTTTAATCGAATGTCAATGTTAAAGCTACTGTATTATGTATTGTATGTGCAATTATTATTGTGTTGTAGCCTGAATAAACATCCATCAATCGGCATAATCATTTTCATCAAGAATATTTGGCTGCACTTGTGATATGACATGTGTCAACCGAAGTGAAACATGCTATTTTACGAGTTGTTTTAAACATATAATCTGATTTAAAACCTGCACACTATGATTCTTAAATACCAACAGAGGATACTAACGATGCAGTCTACGTTTTAATCGCATAATTAAATATAAGTTACCTGTCAAAAAGTATTCTCACTGTAACCAGTGTTTTAATATATTGCAATATATTCTTCTGATCTTTGCCACTGATATTATATCCATATGTATTCCAATACTGATAGTCTTGATCGAAGCTGTTTGATGCATCTGGTATAAAACTGATCAATCTTTTGTTCTTCGAAAACATATAATCATAAACTCAAACAAAAATCTAGTTTCCCAGTATCAAGACAGTATGACCTTAACATAAGATTTCGATGGTACACGGACAAGAACACCTGCTCATCAGGATTTGTCACTATCAGACGCATTCCTCTATAACAGTTATACTATCGTTAGCGTTGTAGAAACGTTCAAGACCGCTGACTTTAACAATAAGTTCTCGGGCCTTGAGAAATACGTTTTACATAATATACATTTTAAAATGTTTTTAGTTCTGTGCACATGAAGTATTCCGGTAAATTGTTAATGCTGGTTTATCATAGTCAAATACATCAAGTCATCCAAATATATCCTTTACGCGACGACACATACATCAAGAAGGGTAGAACTGTTTTGAACTATTCTTGACTGTCGTTGAACAGGCACGTTTTTTGTAGGGGAGTCCTTGTACTATCATAACTAGTTGGAAGTTTAAACATGTCTACGAACGAAATTCGTGTGTACACGTTAGTGCCATCGTTGTACTTAAACCATCGCGATATCAAATTGGCCGGAATGCGAAGTATTCGTTTTTTTTTATTGCATATTAGGTGCGTTAAGAACATTCGTTCTTGTGAACATCTGATTGTCTTTTTGCATGGTGTATGCGCGACGAATGCGCATTGCATCATACCTCATGTTTGCTATGAAGATGTTCGTCGAATTCCCATCGAAATATTTATTTGAGGAGATGTTAGGGCCATACTTTTCCGATTGATCGGCATCATCTTTTCACAGATTTAATGGGTTTATAAGTGCCGTTTTCATGACCAAACTGAATGACATTAAGAAGTATTTGTCTTGTTAAATTGAAATAAGAAAGTATTGCTGTTTTTGCTCGTCCTCATTAGTTGTCTCGAATAAATGTTTTATGGAATGATTCGTTTGCAACTATAGGGACAAGCTCAAGAGCCAAATAATTATTAATAGTCCTGATAAAGAGCTTCGGGTAAGGGCGTAACAAATACAGAATGTGTGATTCACCGTTTACACAAGTTAGACAGACTTCGAACTATTCATCAATAAATATTTTAGGATCGACACCTTGAAGCGGTAAGCGAAATAGTTTACTAACGTTTACTACTAACCTGTGTATGCCTTCACATACTCTCACTTGTCACAGCATTTGTCAATAATTTTCAAAAATGAAATGTAATCTGACTATCAACTCGACAGTAAAGAAAAAAAGTCAGGCACACCATATAATTAACTTGAGGTACTCAACAATTAGATACAGATATCACCACCGACGAACGAATCAGGCTAAATCAAGGATCATGTTACAAGCAAATTCAGAAAAACATCATACTACTGTTGTTGTTATTATATATGTGTCGAATTCAAACACATTGAGAAATAATGAACTATTTATATTAATATATTATAATGACGCTAAAAACATTACATTTACTTAAAGTCGCTTGACAAAGCTGTTAAATCTGTCCAAGATGTCAGCGCATACGCAGAAAACATCACCAAAAAGCTCGATGAACTGAAGAAATGTCTACCAGAACAAGTTAAACGAATACAAGATGCAATCAAAGCCTTGATTGGGAGACTCGTCGGTAAGTTAAAAAAATGTTTTTCATGGAAGGCGAATTAATTGCCGGAACATCTAATAGGGTGTAATCAGGCTTAATTGATTATCTTAGGTTATTTGTCAATATTTTAAAAATGAGTTCTTATCCAATCTTATGTATTATTCATTGATAATCATATTCCTTCTTTAATTTACCTCATTGGATGATAGACAACTGGCGCCATCATAATTGTTAGAGTTGTAAAAAAATCGTTTCGTCAATGATTGTAATGTTACTGAAAGACTATTGTAGAACATAAGTAACTGTTAATATTACTTAAGACTAACTACTTAATGATATCCGTCACGTTCTTTACACTTTGTATATTATTTTGTTTCTTACATAAAAGGAGAATATACTTTATATACAAATAATAATCTCCAAACATGTATTCTCTGATTAACTTTTTCAGTTGCGCAACCCGGAGGTACACTATCTAACAAACATTTGAAGATTAAAGGTACACGGCGTAGCGAGAATTTGAAATTAATTGGTGCACTGTCTAACGAGAGTTTGGAGGTTGAAGGTGCACTGCCTAACGAGAATTTGGAGGTTAAAGGTGCAATGCCTAACGAAAATTTGAAGGTTATGCAGAGAATACATGAGTTGGAGATGATGGCGAACGAGCTTACGAACCAACGTCTAATTGAGCTCATGTCTATGACAACGTCTGTCTGTGCACGACTGAAAGACAGTGCAGCTCTAACCATGGGTGATATCGATAACTTGAAAGGTATGAACACAATTATCAGATATGGATGCAACATAAATGAAAACATTATATCCGAACTGAAATTCACTCATACAGTTATTTAATCCAATTCTTGTGAGAAGTCTGATAACTGATAAGGAAGTTAATAAGGTATTGACAGGTAGCGTTTAAATTTTTAGTTGATCAGTGTCCCTTACAAACATAATCGTGCTTGACCTGCAAACCACTAACGGATCCACTGATTAGGGCTCGTCTGGCTACCCACACACCTCTAAAATTGTTCCCGAGCGTAGAATTTATTAGAATCCAAGTTTATCTATTCCGGTAACAGAGTGGCACACCAGCCAAGTAAACCCTACCCCTTAAGTAAAATCCGCGACAAGACTATCATGCTCGAAACGTGGACACCCATAAAAACGTACAGATACGTGGCCTGTTACTACCTTGAAAAGCCCGTCTTTTTGTCATTAACATTAGGTTTTGTCTGGATATCTGATTCCAGGTTGTCTAGAAAGTTGGGTAAAAACAAAACAAGAAAGTTTTGATGAAGAAAAACGTCGCAAAGAAGAAGAAAAGAGGCGACGCCGCGAAGAAGACGAGAAGCGAAAACAGGAAGAAGAAGAAAGGAAAAGACAAGAGGAAGAAGAGAGAAAACGGGTATGAAATACATGTATTTGCTATTCGTCACATCATAACACAAATGTGTGGTATGAATTATTGTTTTGGCTAAAGTTATGATTTTTATGTAATGGCTAATGAGCTTTTAAATCAAGCTTATAAATAGTGTCATTAGAATTTAAAAATTATATATACACCACTAGCAGAAATGATATTTCTTTATTCCTTAAAGGGTGGCATGTTTCATACATGTTTACATATTGATCAAAGAAAAATAACTTTCGACGTCTTGCCATTGTTAAACTCCATGTTTACATTTCATGCAAGGTAGATTGATATACGACCCTTTAAAACGTAAAAACAAGTTTTATTCCTTATATAGCGCGAAGAAGAAGAGCGGAGAAGACGGGAAGAGGAAGAAAGGCAAAGGAAAGAAGAGGAAGAGCGACAGAGACGAGAAGAAGAAAAGAGAAAAAAGGAAGAAGAGGAAAGGAAAAGACAAGAGGAAGAAGAGAGAAAACGGGTTTGAAATAATTGCTGTTTGTTATACATTATAACACTAATGTGTGGTACATATTATTGTTTTGGCTGTAGTATTGACCTGGATGTTATAGCTCATGATCTTTCCGATTAAGCTCACGAATAGAGCCAGTTGAATGTAAATATCATATTTACACCACAAGCGGAAAAAGGTATTTCCTTATTCATCTATTGGATGCATTTTTTTTATTCTTATTCAAATATTTGGTTTAGAAATATTTTTCCTTCTTACGACTAACTATTGTTACACTCTTTGTTCCCATTACATGCAACGTAATTGTTATCTGACTCTTTAAAACCAAGTTTTATTCCGTATATAGCGCGAAGAAGACGAGCGGAAAAGACGGGAAGAGGAAGAAAGGCAAAGAAAAGAAGAGGAAGAGCGACAGCGACGAGAAGAAGAAGAGAGAATAAAGGTTGATAGTTTCTTTCATTGTCAGTTCAGTGCCAGATTCACTCATAATTTTATCAAAGATCGAAAAGGCCCAAGCTAATGTTAAGTAACCGCATAACTAAAATGATATTAAACAAAACTAATACTTCTAGAGAGAGGAAGAACAGCGTCTAAAATGAGAAGCTGAAGAACGGGAGAGAGAAAAGCAGAAGAAGCTAGATGAGGAGAAATTACAGCGGGAAATGGAACGACAAATGCAAGAAGCTGAGGCGAGAGAGATGGAACGGCGTAGAAAGGAGGAAGAGGCACGGGCCAAGAGAAAGGACCCCAACAATTGGGAGCCAATTGTGTAAGTTTGTAATACTGATATAGAAAAAGCGACTCTAAAAAGATGAAGAGAAAAAACGTACAAAATGCTAAAAATAAGGTATATCAGCTTATTTAAAATGAAAATGTTCTATACATTATGTCAGTAAAACGGATGAGAAGAGGAAAAAGAAGAACATATTCGCGTAAGTGGCAGACCATTGTGTAAGTGTTCAAGGTGAGAAAATTATCATTTTTGAAGAGTTATATGCTTAGCATATTGTAATGTAACGTTATGCATAATGCAATTATTTCTTAGTTACGACCGCCCTTGTGACGAAGTTGGGGGAAAGAAGGCGTTTCATGCCGGCGTATGTTGTATGGTAGCAGCGCCTCCGGGAGATATCGCGAGAGAAGATGTGGAATGTTACGCTAGTGACGAGCTTGATGACGTCATTGAGATTCTTGACGACGGAGAAAAACCAGCTAGCTCGATTATCAATATTGAGTCAAAGAAAGGACTTGTAAAATCAGAGGTTTGTTTACAAGTTTAAAAGTTTATTGGTACGCTTAACACATGCATACATATGATATAAGGCTATACAAAAGTATACTAAATAACCAGGCTGTGGATATCATAGGGAAGAAATAATGTGGAAAAGTGATTACACATTTATCAAAAGGGAAATACATGCTTATACGATTTTCTAACAGTTTTATGTGTTTAGTCTGCAAAGTGGGTTTTTAAAATGATTCATTAAAATAGCTAAAATTTGCCTAATTGACGAAGAGTTTGTTCGTTGTTTTCATTCATAAGAGACATAACATTTCGTTCAAATACAATTCAAGCTGGTATCAACCGAATCCCACACAAACAATACCTCTTGCAGCTGTTGCCTAATAGTTTAAGACACTACTGCAGCTTGGTTAGAACACACTCGCCATTTATTTAAGTAGTTAGAGACAATTAAAGTAAGCGATATGTTTTTTGAATTCGTCTTTACTCAACAGTGTCCTCCACGAGTATACATCCCGCACTGCCCATTCAACAGTTCGTGTGACGAGTTGATCCTGAAAGTTTCTGTAAGCGGTAACGACTGGGAAACAGCCGGGGTCGTTAGCCCAACTCAGACAATGTCGGAAAATAAGGTTGCATTTATACTGCAGTTCCCCAGGTGTTATGAAAACATACCAAGTATCATAAATACTGGCAGTGTTTTTTTTAATATACAAACTAGTGTTTTCTGAACAAACATTTGACAATACGAGCTTTAAAGTAACTATAAGGTGTTATGGACTTAAGACCGTCAGTTTAGTATGTCAGCTTAAATGTACATGTAAATGCATTAAGGGTTCATTGTTTTAAGAACATGCACATATTAATTTATTCCTCTTCAGAAAAATATTCCAGTCAGCAACCTCGTCGGCATTGAGTTAAGCGAGTTTGAGGATATAAAGATCATGGTAATTGCAAGACCACGTGGTCAGACTGTGATTGTCGACAAATCTGGACTGAATTTCAATTCCATTACCGACAAGAATGTCAAACTATTCCTGCCCAGAGACGCATTTCCATCAAGGACTGAAGTTCGGCTAGTTGTTAGTATATTATGATATTATGCTAGTTATGCAACTACTCTGAAACACCGACACAATGACTTTTTGCACAATGTGTTCATAAAATGGCGTATTTCAAACGCGTTCTTATAAACTGTTTTGTTATGTATAGTTCATATACTTGATCTTATTCAGGTTAACCCTATTTCGTCCGAAACAATTGTCCAGAATGCGAAAGACGACAATCTGTGGGAAAATGTCATGTCGACTAGTTCTATGATATCACTCTACTGTCAACGGGCGCCTAGAAAAGACATTGAGGTTGACATAGCACATCAGACCCCAGCTACAGGTATAGCCATCTTTGTTTTGATAGGAGTTCACAGTATACTGTGAAATCAATAATGTTCGTGGTCATGAAATTTCGTGGTTTGCCGAAAAAGACAACAATATCGTGGGTACTTGAATTCGTGGATTTTCAATTTTTTTTAAAAAAATCGAAAATGCGATCGTCCTAGATCGTCTGCATAATATCCACGCGCTGGCCCGTGATTACTGTCTTTTCTGTTTTTTTACTGTCAAATTACGTCACTCTGTTTATGACACTCGCTAATGTGGTACGACATGCCAATTAGTGCATACCCATGTCAATTATCGATTTAATTGGGAATTAAGGTCATAAAAGAAGATGTACCCTAATCATAAATATAGATAGGGGAAGCCATTTAATGCCAATTAAGAATTTTGCAAACTCTGAAAACACCGAAAAGGTGCGTATATTTTAGTAAACAATCCCATAAGATAGCTGTTGTTAACAAGTTCAATCACTTTCTTAAAAGTTTTACACGTGAAATATTAACTGTCTTTAAGTTTAATTTAATAGTCTTGAAAACATCATACTGCCTTACGTTTAATGCCATGGCACTTAGAGCATGGTTAAAAACGGTTACAGTTGAGACTCGGGCTCCATCGTTAGCTGGGTTGCCGAACCCAGCAGAGGCAACCACAGAGCAAGAGGCTGTTACAACGCAGGTAGCAAATGTCGCCGTCGAGATGGTCCAGGGCAAACGGAAACGGGAGTACAGCAGCTACGACGAAGAGACCCGCGCCAAGATCGCCCGTTACGCCGTAGACAATGGGGTGGCCAAGGCAGCGTGGCGCTTCACTTCCGAACTTAACCGGAAGGTCAGCGAGACAACCGTTCGCAGCATGCGTGACCGTAATGTCAAGCTGAAGAAGACCCTGGGAGAAGAACCGACCGTCCTTTCGCACTCACCACGGGGCGCCCCCCCCCCCCGTTGGGACAGTATGACGAGACGGTCCAGAGCTACATCCGCCGCGTGCGCGTTAGCGGCGTCGTCGTCAACATCCGGACGGTCAGGGCAGCAGCCGAGGGCATCATGAAAAAGTACGCGCGTCACAAACTTCGACAGTTTGGCGGGCACGTGGCTGTCGAGAAGTCCCTGGTTAGGTCAATCCTGACGCTCCCGGCAGATTTCGAGAACATCAAGGACAAATTCGTTTCCAAGGTTCAGAGCATTATCCAGGAGCACCATATTCCTGGCTCATTGGTGCTCAATTTCGACCAGACAGGATGCCACATGGTTCCGGGAGGCGAGTAGACAATGTAGGAAAGGGGGTCGTGCCAGGTCACTATCGCCGGACTGGATGACAAGCGGCAGATGACGGCCCTTCTTACAGTTACGAAGAGCGGGAGGATGCTCCCGCCGCAGCTGATCTAGGCTGCAAAGACTGACCACTGTCTCCCGAAGGATGTGGTCTTCCCGGAGGATTGGGATCTTACCTGCACAAAGTCGTATTGGAGCAATGAGGGTTCAATGGTGCGTTTCGCTGAAAAGATCCTGCTTCCATACATCAACGATGTGCGCGAGTCACTGCCACTCGCACAGTGTAACCAACAGGCGTTGGTTATTTTTGATTTCTTCAGGGCTCACCAGAGCCCTGAGTTCCACCGTCTCTTACGCGACAATGGCATCTGTTATACGTACGTTCCGGCTGCATTTACAGACCGCCTTTAACTGCTAGACCTGACAGTGAACTTTGAATACAAAGAGAACATCAAAAGCTGCTTCCATGAGTGGTATTCAGCACAGGTCGTATCCCTCCTTGACGATGACGCCAACGACATGACGGCTGTCACCCAGGTCAACATGAAGACTTTAAACATGAAGCCACTTCATGCCGAATGGATCATAGCCACCCATTCAAAGATGGAGGATCGCCGTTAACTAATCCAGGCTGGATTCAGTAAGGCCGGACTTTTGTAGGATTACTAACACGCATGGTGCATTATGTGCTGATTTATTGTGCTTTTGTTTAATGTACTAGTATTTATATTGTATGACTTGTTGTTACTGTGTATAAAGTTTAGTTCACTGTAAATATCACACCATTTCAATACTAATATTTATTCACACGTTTTTGTTTAATAAATATATTGAACGTATTGTGTTGTACGTTGTCACGTTCGATGCTAAGTAACCTTCAATGTACTAGTAATCGATTAATTATTTCATTTAATAAAAAAAATCGAGTATGGACACTCATCACGAACATCTTGTAAACTTGGTGATTTTCATTAACAGCACACGTTTAAACACCTGCTTATAACTGTTATTTGGTGCATAAAACACATTAAATTGATTTGGTTCATTATTTGTTAAAGGCAGTTATAATATATTAACAGAATAATGATCGTAAGTTAAACAGTGACAGGTATTAACACTGTATACTGCGATCTCTGTAGAGAATATACTAGAGTATGTACGTAACAAGGCAATTGAAAAAGTCAATAAAGGGTCTATATTTCGTGGGATCTTGAATTCGTGGATCACACAACCCACGAAAACCACGAACATTAATGCCTAACGAACATGATAATGATTTCACAGTATGCGAAATGGTCACAGATGATTCAGTATGGCGATAGTGTGACCACTTTTAAACGCGATTAGAAATAAATCTATTATTAGTTAATGAAATGATTGGGATTTGATTGTTCGCGACGCAAGTTCTAGCAAAATTGCCTTGTTGAAAGCAAGGTAGTCAAATTTGGCTTTGTTGATTTGTATTGCTGTCTGTCCCTCGTTAAGCCAATTTTAGGCTTTGAATATTTTACTTCTAAACAGTGTTACAGTTTTACAATCTGACGTCTTGGCTTAATTAACTGTAATTATGAAAAGGTACTTGAACGGCATTTAATAATCTTAGGAGGGCGTAGTACACGTGGAAAAAAATACCATATGTTAACAACAGGAGATAAAGTATGGAAATATGCGGACATAGAGTACAAGGGGACCAAGGAGGTGGTATCCGTTACTCTGCCTGCCTTCAAGGACAGATTCTGGTATGTTCTTGTTTGATTTGTTCTTATACAATTATACATTAGACCAACAGTTATTTTAATCAATACCATTTTCAAAACACACCGTGCCACCGTTTACAAGTATGCCACAGAGGCCATTGCAGTGATGCGATTGCAGTTTATATTAAATTAACTTTGGAATTTTACATTTTTTTCAGTTTATTTGAACTTGAAATGCCGACAAACATCCCTAAGGAAACTGCGCTGAGGGTAGCTCAGTCCTGCCATGAACAAATGTTTAAGACCCCTGTGAAAATGATTGTACGGCAGCATGACTTTGATCCCCAGAAAGCGTTAGTTATGGTCGCAGGCAGTAAACATGTGATGAGTTTCATTGATCAAATGAGGAATGATGGGTACAGTTGTGGTACGTATTTCATGCTCTCAGTATTAACTGCTATATACTGAAGATCGTTGTATCGCCTATCCTGTGCCGGTTTTGTTGTGCTCTTGTTTTTTTCAACAAATCTGTTAAATTCTTGCAAGGTTTGTAAATATGTGCCTTGAAATAAAACATGTCAACTTCCCTTTCTTCGTCTGTCATGACGTAATAGTATTAAACACACACATTGAGACGGAAACTGGCGAAAAGTGAAATTTATTCATTTTAGTGTGGATGACATTTATCTGCGTTAATAAATGAACGTACCGAACAAATAAAAATACAATTTACTTAATAGGTCCTGATGTAACCAAGCAGTTCGGGCTAAGAGACGGACAAAGGTTGATACTGACCTGCGCTGGAAACATTGCTACATCGTCAGGAAAGAAAGGGATGGTCTGTATGTCTAACCATTTGCTTTGCTAAAAAAAAATCAGGACGTGTGATTTGGGGTAAAGATTCAATGCTGCTGCTTCTTGTTTTGGCTGTTCAAATGGCCTAGCTTAAACTTTTTTTTTAACCCAGGTTAAGAAGACATACTTCACCTATATGAACGAGATAAAAGAACCTCTGCAGCTACACGTGGTTGATATGTACAAGCAAAGGGAACTCCATGAATATCGAGGGATCGTTCGTCTGACAGTCGATGATGGGACAGAGTTCCCAGACGAACAATTTGATTTGACTGTCACACTTCCAAAGGTATATTTAGCATACTTTACTTCATATATACTGCATATACTGTTTATGGAGGAAGTAACATCCTATTGAGCCAACAACAGTTGTACTGCGTTTACTTATGCTTAAGATTAAAGCAATGATTACTTACTGGTACAGCTGCCGTCGATTTCTGCATTTTAGATTGAGAGACAAAAGACGATATTTCAAGGGACACGCGTTCGATTTCCGTACTATCGTAAGTCGTACCTCATGTGTAATTTTATCAAATACAATGCTGCCATGTATATTGCATGTATATCGCAAAAGATTTAGATGTTGAAATAAATATTTAAATTGAATTTCAGTCACCGCCCTGGCTGGTTTTCTGAGCCGACAAGTTTGTGGAAACGATGAACACTCTTGGAAGGATGTACTGCTTAGCATAGTTGGGAACAAACGTGAGTTGGAGTCCTTAATCAGGGTTGCAAAGAGAAAAGTTGAAGACGACAACGATGCACCTTCTGTGTGCAGAGTTACTCTGTGTGATTGGATGAAGGCAACTACGAAAAAAGACGATAAGGTTAACATTTTTTGAAAGCAAGTCGTTGAATGTAGTAAACTCAGTAAAGACAGAGTGTTGTAAGCATGTTTTCTTGAGAGAAATATCTTTTTTTCGTTAAATGATTGCCTGTTCCTCTGTTAACCTTGTTCCTCTGCATATATGCATGTTATACACGTTTCGTTTTCCAGGTACATCGAATTTTAGATATGCTTAACCACGAAGGCCTGCATGAGATACATGATAAATACAAAGCATTTGTACAGTTCCAGAAAGGTACGACTCGGGATATGCTCGTGTTTGTTAACTATGAATATTTTTAGTGTGTGTCAATTTTGCCAGTTATCCTCTAATCGTTCTTCAGCTCACCGTAACTAAATTGATATAAAATCTTATTCTTATTTAGAATTTGGATAATTTACGTTGAGTGTTCTTTATGTGTGTGCATTTTTTCCTTAACAGCAATTATTTCGTTCACAAATTTAAAAAGTAAAAATTCAAAGAATGTACATGTATTTACCATTTTACAGAGGTAATGACGGATACCGCCCTTTCGGAAGTATCGTCAGCAACTAGCAAATCTGCTAATGTGTTGGCGGTAGACCTGAATTTGAACAAAGAAGCTGTTGACAGATGCATGAAGGAAGATGGACAGCGCAGTTTAGTCCTTCACCTCTTGTACGAGTGGAGAGAATCGGATGAAGCCATCAAGTATGGCGATCGAGCCTTGGATAGGCTACGGGCATTGTGTGGTGTATGAAATTTGGTATTTCAAACAGAAAAAGGAGGATGAGATGCCACTTCTGACTGTTTCTATAATCGGATGTTTCCCCTTTCATTCCTCAACAAGTATCGCATAAATTGTTCTTGGTGCGTTTCACACGTGAAACAGAAACACGGAAGACATCCAGTTTTAGTTTTTGCCAAAATAACAAACAATATTTTACACAGTTCTACTTGCTTTTTTATTGTGATTAGGCCTAAAAATATATGTCTGTTTCGGGTAACCCGACCCTACCTATAAAAATGCGCCGACCCTAACCATTTTTTCCGTTTCTGGGCAAAAAAATATTATTAGCGAATAGAGAGTTACGAAGGGCGGATAAATGCGAATTGGACGATCAGAATTATTGTTTATATGATTATACAAAGTCAGGCAATGACAGTAATGTAGGAAAGACTGCCATGTGCAACGAAACACTCTGAACTTACGACAGATTTTGAAAAAAAAAATCCCTACCTTAAATTTTTGGGAAGGTTACCCTAAACAAACAATTTCTTTTTGGTCTTATCACACCAGTGATATTAATATTGCTTAAAATGACCTTTATCTTTGAATGTTGTTGATTATGTTGAAATAACCAGAGTCCGTATTGCGCTGTATGGCAATTTTAACGCGAATATAAAACAAATGCTTAGCTATTGGTTTTGCGTTGTGTGTTACTGTCTTGTCTATCTTATTGTGTGTCTTTTTCATCATCAAACTTATTCAATATATACACGTGAAACGATGTAAGGAACACTTACTAATGGTATGTAAGCGTTTGCTGTTAATGAATATATGAACTATATTGTATCCATTTTTATTTATTATGCAAAGTATATTTGATCAGCATTACTAAACAGCCATGAAAAATACCGACTTCTTGTTCCATAGCGGAATATTACGAATCGTTTATATATTGAATTAATTATATCAATGCACATATATGAATATTATACATTACCATTTGGATATTCGACGTACGTTTTATTTCGACAGCAAAGCAATTGTCAAGAGCGTTGGCACCCGCTTGTAGGGCTCTTACTTTTTACTGTGGTTTTGTCGAGAATGCAGTGTATACTATGGTTGTACTAATATAGGAAGAGCGCCGGGGACCGAGCGATAACGCCGCTCTGTCTTAAAGCCAGTGAAGGACCGTTCTTTACAAATGCGTATTGTCTCTCGAAACCTGTGTACCAAGTTCCACCTGAAGGTTTTGATCTATTTTAAGTCACGGCGAAGGTTACAGTTTTGGCACTACGACGTCTACGCTGACGATTCTCAATCGTTACACCGATAATCTTACATCTGTATAAACGTCACAAATGTCACATAGTTGATAACAACTTGATGTTCCTTTGTGATAATGGCTTATGTAAAATGTGCACAAATATGTAGCAAATATATGACACAAACATTCTAATTTACGACATTAATCTGTATTGAAAGGGCATGTATTGAAGTGATAATGTTATAAACCAGCGACAAGTAGCAATATTAAATCTGTAAATTAACGTCTGTGAGACGGACACGATTTATTATGTTATGATCTTTTGTTTTGAAGTGTTCTATCAATATCATAAATAATGAAATATACGGAGCCGATTGCAATCATTTTGTTTATGACCATTATACAAGGACAAGTTCGTCTTTAACGAGTAATTTATTAGTATTGAAGATCGAAAAAGCACGATTAGAAAATTGCAGTTAATAAATTATTCAAATGACGCACATAGCTGCTCTGAAGACCTTCCAAGAAGCAGACTATGACATCTACAAAGCTAAACTAACTGGAAGAGGCGAATGAATTGTATACAACTGTGATTCACATGTATACTAAATAGTGCATGGTGTTACAAACGTTTCAAGGAAACACACCACGGCTCATTTGTTGTTTAATAGCTATTTTAAGTGGAATATACGTCTGTATATCGTGATTTTTCCTATTCTCGAGTATTGAATTAGTACTCGGGTACTCGTTGCCATCCCTAATATGTATATGAATGACCGTCATACTTTGATTCAACTATGCTCAATATCAACGTGCACGACTTTGGTTAGGTCTGGTTTTCATAACACGACATGTATACATGCCGCATTCCTCAATACAGGCTAGTCAGTGCCAATAAACATTTAACGTTTTAAGCTTACCTTTGCGGAAACTGTCATGTGCCAATAGATTTAGTTATAGATATGACAGTAACGGTTTTTACTGTTTCTGTAACAATAATCTTTTTAAGTCATTAACTTGTGGATGCTTAAATTCATCAGTAAAACAATTTTCATCAAAGTTTATACTCGCATAGTAATACACGGTTTGATATGTAATTATCACCATTTTCAAGTTTTTCAAAGTTTTATTTGCATAAAGTCCAGAAGGATATACATCACTGTTATACACAAGTATTTGTTTCTTATCATTTACAAGAAATATCAGTCATTGCAAAATTATAATATTCTTTATGAAAATATATACAAGGGACATGCATTCTAGACCCACACAAAGAAGTTGTGTGCATACTTGTTTACCGAATACCCTAGACCTTAGGGGAATCAATGGAATAATACAATGAAAAATACAGGACCAAGTCCAGAAGTCCAAGACTGGTGTTTTACCTTTTTGATGTTCTTGTTGTTATTTTGACATTGCGCTTTCCTGCTCCAGGCTTTTTTTCAATATCTGCGGGGTTCGACAATTGTACAACCTTAATCAGTACAGCTAACCATAGACTTGTTAGTCCTATGTGGCCTTAACCGTTAATACATATTGCATAACTGGCATGGCCGCTCAGCCTTTAAAAACTTTAATTGGATTCGGGACATGGCAACGCGAAACTCACAATTCCTAATGAGCGCGTTTGACTTCTTTGAAATGACATATTACTAGATCAGGGGCTAATTGGGGATATACAGTTTGTACAAATCTTGAAGTTTATGTTAAGATTCTCAGAGCATCTTTTCCTTGCTGTTTTTGAGTTGATATATACGATATATCAAATAGTTACATTACATTAAACGTTCCTAAATGGCCATTGTTGGAGAGAAATTAAAATAAGATTATGAGTAAAATATGAATTATATTAACAACTGTAAATGATACTTGAATTATCACATTACAGACAAGAAAATATAATCATATATCTTTTAGAATGAACCCCGTTATGAGTATACGGGATAAAGCTTCCCACGTGTTTGTCATAATAACTTATGTGCTTGCAAGGTCATCTATTAAGATGAAATTTATCCTTTTCATGATTGGGGTAATACAATTAAAGGAGAAAAAATAAGTTAGCCCTTTGAGTAAAGGTTGAACTTAAAGAGTACTTGATGGACAAATAAATTGCTTAATGAGGCCAAAGGAAACAATCCATGCAATCACCAAGGAAGTCACACAAACATAAAATATGAAACATATATCTTGAGACCTCCATTTACTGAAAACAGTGTTTTTATACCGTGATTATTTATATTACCTAAAATCATACAATAGAGAGAAAAAATGCAACATAAATGTATTTTTCGGGAGTACTCAGGTATTATCCGGTATTAAGAAAAACCCTCACTTCGTCCGTCCTAGTTCAGATATTTCCGTGTGAATTTGAAATGTTTACAAAAATGTGAATAAATATTAATATTCAGTCTTGCGCAATTGAGTAGACTATTTTAGGCTATCAATACAGGTTGTTGTTTTTTGGTATGCAAATACTCTCCGCAGCATTCATTTACAAGTTTAAAGGTTATGACCTGATTTAGAAATAAGACCCAAATAGAGGCAATTATACCTGAAAATATATAGAATGAAGTCGGTGCTTCAGGGCCGTTGCTGGAAAAGTGTTTTTCGACCTTTAAGCGCATTCTTACAATTTGCGATTTATTGATGAACTCTGCAAATAAAGATTGTATTTAATACAAATAAAACATTTGTGTAAATGACAGTAATGTAGAAAATGAGAGCGTAAAAGCGTGTAACTATTTTGCGTACAGCGTATTAGAGCGATGCAAAGGTTTCCATTATCACACCTGAGTGACGACTAAGGGAGGTGATTATTGATAAAGTATTCACCTTTTAAAAATGGATTATACAGCTTCAATTCAATGTTTACTTATGCTATTTTTATCTAATTTGAAATTGTATTAATAAACAATTTGGCAACGTCAAGATGTGGAGTTATCGTAAAAATATATATTAAAATAGAGCGCCCAAAATTCAAATTGTAAGTCTATTTGGGTATTAAGTCAAATCCATACAATTGTGTAATACTAGAGGTACAGCATATAACACCCTCCTCCTGCTCAGCTTTCAGCTCCATTATTCTCCTGAATACACGACCTTCTTTTTTATACTTTTGACAAAATGAAATATTCATATATTCGAATAGTAATTCATACTTATGCAATTATTGTCAAATATAACTAACAAATATTATTTACGGTGGGACGTCGGCAATCCCTTTGTGAACATCATCGTCACGGGGGTCGGTGCCAAGGATAGGAAGGATCGAACTGCGCGCTACAGGAAATCTACTTTACTCGATGTCGTCAGAGGCGATGTCCATAAAGGAGTGACGATATGAGGGGTAGATTTTCTTTATCACGTTGGAGGGTGCGGCGGATAAGAAGATGTTCTAGGAGCTAAATTCGCTGGTTATCGATCTTTCTGCGTTTTGGAGGCCAGGTTAAACCAGGTCCTAGGGCAATGGTTTGTGGATATATGGCTGTCCATTTGCGCTTGCCCGGCGGAGATAGGATGTTGCACTGTTTTCAAGGTGCTGTGTTGAAAAAGCTGGAGTTGGAATGTATTCTGTAATGCAATTGTCAGTGTTGGATTGATTAGATGTCTGTGGTTTCTGTTAACGATAAGGTGGCGCATTGTGAGTCTTTGGTTAGCAGTCTTGGTGATGGTATTTCAACAGAAATATAGCTGGTCATCTCTCCTCTCACGCAGGTGGCTGTAAATGGCTTCTCCTAGAACGGGGATTGGATAAGAATGTAAAGATATTGGATGAAAGGGGTTTCCGTGATGGATGAGATGCTGAATATATATATAGGATTGTGGGACAATGGTTATGGTGCGGTATCTATCAGATTTTCATTCAAACGAGTGCCTGTGAATGTTTTTTAGTGTGATGGTGATAACATGATGGGAGTATTAAGATTTGAATGGAGAAAGCTTTTGCTGTTGTATCTGATAATATATTATGGGAATCTAAGATCGTTCAAGTTTCGAGGGGTGAATGGTGCGATCGAACTGCGTCTGTTTTTTTTTTCCGTCTATACTTACTAAAATACTCTTGCAACAATTCAAATTCATTTACATCTTGAACACAGATAATTATTGATGTAATGTTGTACATTATGCAAGATGTATAATTATAGGGCACAAAGTTGCAATGTTATATCCCTTTATGCATTTATCAAGAGTCATGGTGAAAAAAAGTCCTTAAAATAATGTTTTTACCCCTCCATCAACATTATCTTTCTTCAGCTAAGCTCCCGTTTTAGAGGCGGCGCCCCGAAAACAACATTACTAGTTCCCCATGAAAAAATGAAAGTATTTAAAAAAAGTTAATCCGACCGTGACCACCATAACCATTGCGCTTGATGTGAGACGGAGTTTTACCGCACTGGTCACATGTCCGAAAACATCTGTCCGGTATTCTGGAAAAGTTATACAATTGTGTCCTTAATGCTTCGTAAACGATGCTAAAAACACATTATACTGAAAACACACCATAGTAGGAAAGTGGACTATAACGTAACACCTTTTTTTAGCAAAATCAGAGTATGTTTGCGAATATAGCATTCAACTATTTTAAGATACATAATATATTTATAAAATTGATTTAAAGCGTATATATCATGTATAACAAGGTGGCACAGATTAAAAAAACAGAAATGCAATGTATAGGAAAATATATGAAAACAACTACAAATAAAAGATGGAGTACTTAATGACTTGTGAAAAGTCTTGTTAACGCTAGTTAATAAGTTCATAGCTCAACATTAATAGATATTTTTTGCATCACATATTGAGTATTGAGTTTTCATTGTTCGCAATCGTTATTTTGGTTTTTCTTTTACTAATTTGTTATTTAAACTGTAAGTTTGGCCTCTGTTCGTTCGTTGTGCTTGTAAAACACGATATAGGTTGATTCCGAAACAATAGTTTTTAAAAAATGCTTATTTGACTTTTATGAATAAAACCAAAAAAGCATATGATTTGTGTACAGATAACCAATAATAAAATTTCATTATTAAAAAAATATTAGTTTTATAAAAAAAAAATGTTTATTTATTACAGGTACGTGGCAATTACTTGCCCATTTACATAAACGTCAAAATATCGCTTATATGTTTTGCTGAAGGTGACTACGGGCATAACTCGACAATTTCTAATGCCGGGCTTTGCTTAGAATATGCGCGGTATGACTAAAATACGAAAACAGGTTATTCTCGCGAAAATAACAATTGTGACTAAAATACGAAAATAAGGTTTATTTTTCGGAAAAAATAAGATAACACAAATTTGTTATGAAATGGATTTTCTTATTAGTAAAAAGTGAAATATATCAATTTCGAATTAAGGAGATATCAATATGTAGTTATTAAGCTTTTTAAAAATTAAAGGTGGTGGCTATTTCTAAGACTATTTTTGGCGAAAATAAGCGAAAACTATCGTAAAGTATTATGTTATTTATTCAAATTTTATATGTTTTATATTAAAAGTTGAAAATTGATAAGTACAGAAGTTTTTTTTGGTACGCGTTCGCGTACACCAGAGCGATAATGCGTACAACATTTATCATTATCAAACCTTTGATGAATGAGAATGGGAGAGCAAGAATTACATTTAAACAGTCAAATTTTACAGTATATTCCGTGCAAAGCTTGTCCTGGAGCATCGGTGAAGAAAAGGATATTTTCGCGAAAATAACATCGCTGGCGAGAATAACCTTTTCGGTTTTTGCGCCAAATATAAGAAATTTGGTGAACATTATTATATTATCATTGTTTTTTATTATAGTGAGATGGCATATGCTCGACTTTCTATCACCCATTACGTCTATTATTAACGTAGAAGATGCGTAGTGTGTCTGGCAACGTGTAAACCGAGATTAATTTGGATATCTTGAAATGTATTAAATATTGAAAATTGTAATTTCTGGAATCATTGTCAGTATGCCATTTTTTCTTTCTCTGCCAGCATTACAGGGACTCAAGACCAAGCCTCCTTAAAAAATTACATACCATCAGGTATATTGCACTCTCAACTCCTTCTGTTCGGCTCAAAACATCCAAATGATTAAACGAGCTCGACAATTTCAAATTCAAAACATTTATCAACCAGACCGACAGATTTGCTTCTACGACAAGACCTTCATTTCGTACCTCCGTTTTGTTTTTGTTTTTATTTACTCAATCTTATTTGGGGGAGGGGAGCCCCCACTAATATACTCCCTAAATGCACCATTTCGGACGAGGAATTATTTTTAAAAAAAATAGGGTAGTCTCCCACAACCACATCTGCCAACATTATATATATAAGGTACCCAGTGAGCCACAAACGTTAATTGTCATACTTTCCATCTACGATTTTCCGCAGTGCGCTTTTTGTTTTCTCATCCAAAGTCAAATTTCTGTTTTAACATACCGTCACATCCTGCAGTATGACGATGCCATTGGGATCAACAGATACAGACGCATGAGGATGCCCATTAACACTAAAACATATGAAAACTAATGGTTTCATTTCTGTATGAATTTTATTCGTTCAACCCCGCTTCTGATTCTGTATCGGAACTTCATTGAATCAAAAGACTATGGTTGTTCAAGGTGTAAGGCATAGACATTGGTTATTTTATACTGTCGTGTTCCTTATACTTTTCTATTTTTTCATCATAGCTTTATATGTTAGATAAGGTCGAATAATAGTAAGTAGTTTTCTTAATTTTCGTATGACAAAGCAGAATTTGACAAATCTGGTAACAACTTAGTAAGTCTAGATAACCGTAACTCAATCATGCTGACTTTATATGTAGCCTTTAACATATGTTTATTTCCATTCGCTTCTGTTAATATTCTTTGTGTTATCTTTGTCATTTTATTAACACTACATTATATTTAAATAGTTTAGGAAATGGTTATTTTGCTCGTTTTGTAAACCCGAATGTCTAGATTGACCCTCGTAAAAGTAAAATATTGAAACCTACTCGATATATCGGCATCTTATCAACATTCTTGATTAATCCGGGACACTCAAGGCTCAAGTACGTTTCACGCAGATAAAAGAACATATTTACGACTTGTTAAAAATCGCCATGATTTTAAAAATGCCGGGAAACGTAGCCAAATTCGTGATAGTGAGGGTCAGGCTTCAGTCTTAAATATATCGCGGTTATTTGTATTCCCGTCGAGGTATAGTCGCCAGTTTTCGTTATCCTAACATTCGCCATTTTTCCTACTTAATTTATCAAAAAAGATTAGAAGTCGAATAATTTATCTACTACCATACAGCTATACTCTTGACAATGAGAGCAATGTATTATATTTTGAACTGATAGCTCCAAATATAAAAGTAATAACAATTATTGCTCTGAAGTGTTATGACAGACAACTTGAGCCGCTATCATAAATCCTTGAATTGGTTAACGTAAGTAGTCCATAGAAGACCTCCAAATTCCTTCCTTTTAATTCTTAAGCGATATATCGTAATATATCAGTATTTATGAGAAAAACTACAGAAATAAGTTCAGTAGCAAAATGTTTAAACAGAAACCCGGCTTAACAGGCCTTCAGAAATAGGTTTTACATAATAAACAAATTAATATGACTTGAATACTGTGCACATGAAGTCTTTCGCAAGATTGTAAATACGTGTTAATCATCGTCAACATCACGCTTAGTCACATACATCAAGAAGGGCGACGGCTTTAACTATTCTTGACTGTCGTTGAATAGGCACGGTTTTGTAGGGGAGTCCTGGTACAATCATAACCAGATGAAAGTTCCTATACACGTCACGTATCTACGAACGTTATACGTTTGTACACGTTAGTATCACCGTAATACCTTAACCATTGCGATGTCAAATGAGCTTGAATAATGTATTCATTCTTATCATGTATATTAAGTGCGTTATGAATATTCGTTTTTGATCGCATATCATCGTCTATTTACATGACTTATACTCGACGAATGCACTTTTTATCAAACATAATGTCTGCTATCAAATGGTTCATCGCATTATTCTTTAAGGCGGTTATGACTATGACTATGCTTTTCCGATTGATCGCAAAAGCATTTTCACTGATTTAAAAATGATTGTCTGGGTCGTTTTCATGACAAATTGACTGACATAGTATTTTTTTGTAAATCGGAAAGAGAAATATTGCTGTATTTTGTAATAAAAGTTGTCGCGAACGAAAAGTATTTTATAAAATGATTCATTGAAAAGATTCATAGGGACAGGCACAGTAGCCAAACATTAAATAATGGCCACAGGGTCAAGACACAACACACACTAAAAGTGTGACACACCGTTCATACAAATTAGACAAACCGCAAAATATATTTATTAATAAGAGTTTTTAGGATCACCACCTTGGAGCGGTCAGCGAAATAGTTCATTCAAGTTTTAAACCTTAATTGCTTTCATATCCTCTCGCTTGTCACAACATATATCAATGATTAAATGTAAGCGTAATCTGAGTATCAACTTGAAGACAGTCAAAATCAAAGTCAAGCACATCATATGAACTGATATCTAGCATGAAAGTACTCAACGACGAGATACAGATAGCATCCTCAAACGAACGAATCCAGCTTAATCAAGGTTCCCTTAACAAGCAAATTCAGAAAATCATACTATTTTCACCTCTGTTGTTGCTATATGTTTCGAATTTCGAAAACACATTGCCATATATGAATTATTAAGATTTATTCATTCGCATAACGCTTAAGAAATGTTATGTTTGCTTTAAGTCGCTTGACAAAGGTGTCAAATCCGTTCAAGATGTCAGCGCATACGCTGGAAACATCACCAAAAAGCTCGATGAACTGAAGAAATGTCTACCAGAACAAGTTAAACGAATACAAGATGCAATCAAGGCCTTGTTTGGGAGACTCGCGGTAAGTTTAAGATATGCTATACGGAAAGGCGTACTAATTTCCAAGCATTTAAAGGGGTGTAATCAGGCTTAATTGCTTATCTAAGGTTATTTGTCAAAACTTTTAAAATGACTGTTTATTAAATCGTATATATTATATATTTGATAGTTATATTCATTCGTTTATTTACATCATTGGATGATTGATTTTTTATTAGTAAGTATTATAAGTTGCGAATTTGTTACTTATACAAAAAGGAGTTAAGGCCAAATAGCATGTATTTTATATACAAATAATAATTTCCGAGCATATATTCTCACGTTTCAGTAACTTCACCCGATGGTACACTGCCTCATGAAAATTGGAAGTATATGCAGAGAATACATCAGTTGGAGATGAAGGCAAAAGAGCTAATGAACCATCGTCTTAATGAGCTTATATCTGAGTCAGAGACTGTCTGTGCACGACTAAAAGACGGTGCAGCTTTAACGGTGGGTGATATCGAGAATTTAAAAGGTATGTACACGATTGTCAAATCTGTATGCAACATAAATGTATCCAAAACCGCAATTCATTCCTACAATTATCTTATCCAATACTTGTGAGAAGACAACTGATAAGGCAGTTAATAGGGTACTTAAAGATAGCGCTTGCCCTTTGAGTTGATCAATGGTCCTTGCAAAGATAAACGTGTTTAAACGTACAAATTACTAGCGAAGCCACTGATAAGGACTCGTTTGGTACCCCACCCATCCCTTAAAATGCTCACTGTTGAAGGTTACCGCAGTCAGAACAAATAGGTATCTATTCCGGTAACAGTGGGCACACAATCCAAGATGTAACCGCTCTAAATAGATATTCGCAAAAAAACACTGCCATGCCAAAAATAATTGACAACGTAAACACACCCATATAAATGGGCACGTACGTGACCTTCTCAAACCTGAAAATCCCTTCTTTGTGTCAATAAAAATAGGTTTTGCTTTGATATCTGATACCAGGCTGTCTAGAAAGCTGGAAAAAATCAAAACGAGAGAGCTTTGACGAAGAAAAACGTCGCAAAGAAGAAACAAGACGCCGTAAAGAGGAAGAAAAGAAACGACGTCGCGAAGAAGACGAGAAGCGAAAACAGGAAGAAGAAGAAAGGAGAAGACAAGAGGAAAAGGAGAGGAAACGGGTATTAAATAATTGCTGTTTTGTTATACATAATGACATAAACGTGTGGTATGTATTAGTGTTTTGGTTGTAGAAATGGTCGTGATGAAATAGCTCATGAACTTTTAAATTATGCTAATGAATAGAGTTATCAAAATGTAAATATCATATATACACCACAAGCAGAAAAGAGTTTTTCCTTATTCCTCAAAGGAGGCTTTTTATACTTGTTTAAATATTTATCCAGTAATGTTTTTACCCTCCGGAGACTTACCATTGTAACACTCTTGCTTTCATGCAAGGTGAATTGTTATACCACTCTTTAAACGTAAACAAAGTTTGATCCCGTATTTAGCACAAAGAAGAGGAGCGGAAAAGACGGGAAGAGGAAGAAAGGCAAAGGAAAGAAGAGGAAGAGCGACAGAGACGAGAGGAAAAAGGGAGAAAACAGGTAGAAGAAGAAAGGACACGACAAGAGGAGGAAGAGAGAAAACGGGTATAAACTAATTGCTGTTTGTTATACATAATGACATAGTGATGAAATAGCTCAAGATCTTTTATTTTAAATTAAGCTGATGAATAGAGTCATTAGTATGTAAATATAATATATACACCAAAAACAGTATTTCCGTATGTCTATATTATACAAAGTCTTATCCCGTATTTAGCGCAAAGAAGAAGAGCGGAGAAGACGGGAAGAGGAGGAAAGGCAAAGGAAAGAAGATGAAGAGCGACAGAGAAGACAGGAAGAAGAGAGAATAAAGGTAGGTAGTTTCTCTTTGTGTCAGTAACGTGTCAGAATCACCTATATCGTTTTATGGTCTGAGCTAATATTAAGAAACCGCATGACTTAAATATACTATTTATATAATTACACAAAACTTATTCTTCTAGAGAGAGAAAGAAGAATGTTTAAAAAGAGAAGCTGTAGAACGAGAGATGGAAAGGCAGAAGAAGCTGAATAAGGAAAAATTAGAGCGGGAAATTGAACTACAAATGCGAAACGCTGAGGCGAGAGAGAGGGAACGGCGAAGAAAGGAGGAAGAGGAACGGGCTAAGAGAAAGGATCCCAACAATTGGGAGCCAATTGTGTAAGTTTGTAAAACTGGTATACACGGAGCTCTTATGGAAACATGAGGCAAAAGACCGTAGAGAATGTCAAAAACAAGTTCTTTGAGCTTATTTTAAATGAAAATGTTCTATGCATTATGTCGGTCGGTAGTAGCGGTACAGAAGGGATGAAAAGGGAGAATGTTTTGAAATTTGTGGCAGACCATTGTGTAAGTGTGTAAGACATGAAGAATGGTAATTCTCAAAGAGTTATATGCATATCATATTGTAATGAAACTTATTGAATAGAAGATGTATACATGTATATATTGCAATGATTTCTTAGTTACAACCGCCCTTGCGACGAAGTTAGAGGAAAGAAGGCGTTTCATTCCGGCGTATGTTGTATGATAACAGCGCCCCCGGGAGACATCACGAGAGAAGATGTGGAATGTAACGCTTGTGACGATCTTGATGACGTCATTAAGATTCTTGACGACGGTGAAAAACCGGCTAGCTCGATTATTAATATTGAGTCAAAGAAAGGACTTGTTAAATCAGAGGTTTGCCAAAACATTTCATTCATTTACAATTCGATCTACATGTTTGTAGTACATGGCGAATCCAACACAAACACTACTTAATGCAGCTGTTTTGAAATTTTGTTAGCCTAATAGTTAAAGTCCCAAAGGCAGCTTGACTGGAGCACAAACTCTATTTAGTTAAAGAGAATGGGATACTTAAAGTAGGAGATATGTTATTTGACTGTCCTTTCTCAACAGTGTCTGTCACGAGTATACATCCCGCACTGCCCAGTCAACAGTTCGAGTGATGAGTTGGTCCTGAAAGTTTCTGTAAATGGAAGCGAATGGGAAACAGCCGAGGTCGTTAGCCCAACTCAGGCAATGTCGGAAAATAAGGTTTCATTAATACTGCAGTTCCCAGGTGTTATTTAAACATACCAAGTATCATAAATACTGGCTTTGATTTTTTTCTAATATACAAACAAGTGTATTCTGAAACAACTTTTATGTTATATGTTTTAAGTTATGTAAACATACCAGAACCTACCATGCTGACTTTTGTTTTAAAAACATACCAAACCTCTTAAATCTGGCTTTGTTTTTTTTCTATTACACAAATTAGTGTATTCTAAGCTAACGATGTCTTTTTTATGTCAAGTTAAAAATCTTGATCCGCAAGCTGCCAAAAATAAGATTAATGAGTAATGAGTACGCAAGGCAAAGCCATCTTAAACAATAATACAGTTACAAGGCGAATGGGCATATATCTAAATATAGACCTTGATAGGAGGCACACGGTAACCACTCCCATCCCGGTAGATGTAAATGAATGATGGGATCCTTGTTTGTATGAAAATGCACAGATAAAGTTTATTACTCTTCAGAAAAATATTCCAGTCAGTAACCTCGTCGGCATTGAGTTAAGCGAGTTTGAGAATATAAAGATCATGGTAATTGCAAGACCACGTGGTCAGACTGTGATTGTCGACAAACCTGGACTGAATTTCAACTCCATTACCGACAAGAATGTCAAACTGTTCCTGCCAAGAGATGCATTTCCATCAAGGACTGAAGTTCGGCTGGTTGTTAGTATATTCTTATAGTATGGTAGTTGCATATAATATGCAATTATGTTTTGGAAAGTATCTTATACATCGACATAATGAAAAACCAATGACTTTCTAGTGTGTAAATAAAATGGCGTATTTTAAACGCGTTAAAATAAGCTGTCTTTGTTATTTTAAGTTCAATTAAATGTTCTTGTCCATGGTTGCTTTTCAGGTTAACTCTATTTCGCCCGAAACGATAGCACAGAATGCGAAAGACGACAGTCTTTGGGAAAATGTAATGTCGACAAGTTCTATGATATCAATCTTCTGTAGACGGGCGCCTACAAAAGAAATTGAGGTTGACATAACACATCAGACCACATCTTCAGGTATAGCAAGTTTGGTTTTGATTGTTGTTCACTACATAAGCAGGTAAAATAATGTGCGCAATGTATGCGAAACTGTCAGAGATTATTCAGTATGATGGGTGATTGTTTACCCCTTTAAATGCGATTAGAAATAAATTAATTAAAGTTAATGAAACGATTGTGTTTTCACGTTCGCGACGCAAATTCTTGTTAAAATGTCTTGTCGAAAGCAAGGTTGTCAAATTTGGCTTTGTATATTGTAATGTTGTTTGTCTCTCGTTGAGCTTCTGTTAGGCCTTGAATATTGTGCTTCGAAAAAGGTTTTATTTGTTAACCTTTTGGCTGAAAAATCGGCTAATTGAAAAGTTACTTACATGGGTTCTCAATGACTACCATAGGAGGGCGTAGTTCACGTGGAAAACTGTACCACATGTTTTCAACAAGAGATAAAGTATGGAAATTTGCGGACCTGGAGTACAAAGGGACCAAAGATGTGGTATCTGTTACCCTGCCTGCCTACAAGGACAGGTTCAGGTATGATGTTCTTGTTTGATAGGTTCATATAGAATTAGGCATTAGATCAAATGTATATATAACCAATACCGGTTTTAAAACACACCGTGTCACCGCTTCAAAGTACAGATACCGTTGCCGAGATAGCATTGCAGTTTGCATAAAACTAACATCTCAAATTTTACTTTTATCAGTTTATTTGAACTTGAAATGCCTGCCAACATCCCTAAAGAAACAGCACTGAAGGTTGCGCAATCATGTCACGAACAAATGTTTAAGTCCCCGGTGAGAATTATTGTACGGCAGCATGATGTTGATCCCCAGAAAGCGTTAGTTATGGTCGCAGGCAGTAAACATGTGAGGAGTTTCATTGATCAAATGAAGGATGATGGGTACAGTTATGGTACGTACTTATCAATAAATTGTATCGTTTATCTCATGCCGGATTTGATGTTGTTGATGTTGCTGTCTTTTTATTAAATTTGTTGAGCTCTTACACGGTTTGAAAATATCAACCTCCCTCTCTTCGTCTGTCATGGCGTGATAATATTGCAAAACTAATTGTGTCAGAAACATGCGAATA
Organism: Mya arenaria; assembly: GCF_026914265.1. Lineage (NCBI taxonomy): Eukaryota > Metazoa > Mollusca > Bivalvia > Myida > Myidae > Mya > Mya arenaria. The sequence continues at coordinate 24,539,339 of NC_069136.1, read as the reverse complement.
GTCAAATTTGTCTAAATGTGAATGTCATTTATTTGCGTTAAAAATACTGAAACATGTGATGATTTTTAATGATCAGTCAAAGAATGATGGATACAGTTATCCAGCGCCGGATTTTTGGTGTTGGTTTTTTTTCCCATCAAATATGTAAATCTCATGCACGACCTGACTCGCAATAAAACTTCCCTGGAGGTCGTAATACTGTTAAACAAACGACTTGTGACTGAAACTGGCCAATAGTCAAATTCATTATCTTAGTGAGTATGGCACTTATTCGCGTTGAAACGAAAACACAGAAACAAACAAAAAAACTACAATTTACTTAAAGGTCCTGATGTAACCAAGCAGTTTGGGCTAAAAGACGGACAGAGGTTGATACTGACCTGCGCAGGAAACATTGATACATCGTCGGGAAAAAACGGAGTGGTCTATATGAATTCAAAAATTCATTTGCTAAGATAACACAATTTTGCAGCACGTGTAATTTTAGGGTTGAGGGTCATGGCTGTTGCTTCTTTAGATATTTTACCTCTAGGTGTTTTGCTGTTCAAATGTCCTTGCTTTACCATTTCATTTTGTTTAAGGTAATTTCATTAATTTATTAATTGTCGGTAATGATAAACAGAATATGACGCGTTTAAAACAAAAGTCGTACAGAAATGCAATACTTTTTTTAACCCAGGTCAATATGACATTCTACACCTACATGTACTTGATTAAAGAACCTCTAAAACTACACGTGGTTGACATGTACAGACAAAAGGATCTCCAGGAATACCGCGGGATCATTCGTCTCACGGTCGATAATGGGACAGAGGTCCCAGACGAGCAATTGGATTTGACTGTCACACTTCCAAAGGTATCTTATTTATGTACTTTTAAGAATGCGTGGCATAATTTATTTTTTATAAATTGAAAATAATGTTTTGAAGAAATAGACACTATTTAACCATTAAAGTCAAGAACTGTTTAAGCCAAGAACACACACTTGAATTTTGTTTTTATCTGCTTATGATTAAAATAATAATTTTAGATTATTACTCAATGGTGTAGTTGCTGTCTATTTATATCTATGCATTTTAGATTGAGAGACAAAAGACTTTATTTCAAGGGACACGAGTTCGATTTCCGTATTATCGTAAGTCGTGTCTCATATGCAATTTGATCAATTTCAAAGCTAACTGCTTGTGAAAGTCATTTGTAAGTGCTACCTTCAGGTGGAAAAAAGGCAAACGAATATATTGAGGAATATTTATTTATATTAATTATATATGCAGGTTTATTTTCTTATAAAGTAGTAGTAGTAGTAGTAGAAGAAGTAGTAGTAGTAGTAGTAGTAGTAGTAGTAGTAGTAGTAGTAGTAGTAGTGGTGGTGGTGGTGGTGGTGGTGGTGGTGGTGGTGGTATAAGTAGTAGTAGTAGTAGTAGTAGAAGTGGTAGTTTTTGGAAGTGGTAGTGGTAGAAGTTAGTATTAGTTTGTAGTAGTAGAAAATACACGCTATATTTAAACTGAAAATAAACGCTACATTGTCTTCAGCTAGTTTTAATTACCTGCCATTGAATAGGACTTGCTAATGACGTTAGATGGCGACCATTCGGCACATGCAACTTTATGACTGCCATTAGTATCGCAAATTGCGATTAGGATGTTAAAGTACTTTTTTAATGGAATTGCAGTCACTGCCCTGGCTGGTTTTCTCAGCCGACAAATTTTTGAACATGATGAACTCTCTTGGAAGGATGTCCTACTTGCCATAGTTGGGAAACGTGATTTGGAGTCCTTAATCCGGGTTGCAAAGAGAAAATGTGACGATAACGATGTTACATCTGTTTGCACAGTTACTCTGTGTAATTGGATGAAGGCAACTTCTAGAAACGACGATAAGGTTATTATTTTCTAAAACATGTTATTAAATGGAGTAAACTTAGAAAGTACAAATTGCAGTTATCATGTTTTCTCGAGCGAAATATTGTTTTTGTTTGATGATTGCTTGTTCCTCTACAAATCTTGTTCCACGGCAAAGCTACACGTTTTACGCTTTTGTTTTCCAGGTATATCACATTTTAGTTGCGCTTGACTGTGACGGCTTCCATGAGTTACATAATAAATGCAGTGCATTTGTACAGTTCCAGAAAGGTACGGCTCGTGTTTATTAACTATGTATGTTTTATGTGTGTGTCAATTTCGACGCTAATCTTCTAACCGTTATACAATGAGGTATTAAGAGGGTCTGTTTTAATCATTTCAACAAAAACAACATGTACTTTGATGAAAGCGTCTTTGAAGTGATCCTTACTGTACGGGGCGGATATATGGCTAATGAGGTATTTTTGAAATTCTTATTTAGAATACCTGGATGTCTTTCATATGTGTGCCTAATTAAATTCTGTTAATTTCACACATATTACAAAGTAACCATTCAAAGGATGTACTTTCCTTTTAACAGAGGTAATGACGGACACCTCTCTTTCGGAAATATCGTCAACAACTAGCAAATCTGCTTATGAGTTGGCGGTAGATCTGAATTTGGATCAAGAGGCTGTTGACAGATGCAAGAAAGAATATGGACAGGACAATTTAGTCAATCATCTCTTGTACGAGTGGAGGGAATCGGATGAAGCAATCAAGTATGGCGATCGGGCCTTGGATAGGTTACGGACACTGTGTGGTGTTTGAAATTTTGTTGTTAAAACATAATAAACGGGGAGGATGAGATGCCACCTCTGACTGTTTCTATAATCGTTTCCCCTTTCATGCTCGATCGGTATCGCATAATTTGTTCTCGGTGCGTTTAGCACGCGAAATAGAAACATGGAAGACATCCATTTATTATTGTTTCGAATAAAACAAACACTCTTTAATGTAGAAAGTTTAACTTTGGCTTTTTTGTGATTATTAAACCAGTGCAAATAAAATTGCTCCAAGTGACCTGTATCTTTGAATGTTGTTGCTTATTTTAAAATAACCAAGGCGAATATAAAAACGTGCGTTACGATTGGTTCTGCGTTGTTTGTAACTGTAACTGTATTCTCTGTCTTATTGTGTGTCTTCCGCATCATCAAACTTATATATACGTAAAACGGTGTAGATATCACGTATTAATGGTATGTAAGGGTTTACTGCTAATGAACATATTGGATATATTAAATTTTAAATAGTTATATGTCTCGTATGTATCATTTTCATTTAATATGCAATGTATACTAATGGCCAAAAGTCTTGTCCGGTCTACAAAAACTACAATATCTGTTTTGTTTTATATCGCATACTCATAAATTTGGTATCGATGGAAAGAGGACACTAATATGCATTCATTTAAAAAAGAATTTTGGAATTTAAGCCAGTACTGCCGGTACAGTAATGTGTTGAAAATTGGCATTGAGGATTTGCAAGGCACAAATAAAACCCATACCGGACACAACTTTTGGCCATGAGTATACATTTGTTCTGTAATTATTTAGCTTAATTAAACATCCCGAAAAATACCGACATTTTGCTTCATAGCGGATCATTTCGAATTGTTCATATATTGAATTGAATTCATCATTGCACATATATGAATGTACTACTTTAAAATGTGGTTATTTCACGTACGTTTTTCTTTCGACAGAAACCCCAACAGTTTTAACAGCGTTTGTGCCCGCTTGTGGGGCTCTTCCTTTTTTTCCCTTTGTTTTGTCGAGAATACAGAGTTTACTTTTGTTGACAAATATAGGAAGAGCGCCGTGGAGCGAACGACAACGCTCGTTTGTCTTTAAACATTGTTAACACTAAAGCCAGTTAAGGACCGTTTTTAGAAAGGCGTATTGTCTCTCGAAACCTGTGTACTGTAGTAAGCCTTCGTAGCACAGTGGATACATCCCTGGACTGCAATTTTGGCGACACCGGTTCGAACCTGGTCTCCGACTCATTTTTTTTTATATTTGGCATTTAAACAATTACGATATCAAAGAGTAAAACATTTTATCAAATTACTATCCTGAGATACGTTACAGAATTTCTTTTATTTTTTTCGTGACAATCTGGTGTACAGTCCCTTTAAGGCTATTAATACAGGTCATTTCTGGAATGCAAATACTCCCCGCAGCATTCATTCACGAGTTTAAAGGTTATGACCTGATTTAGAAATAATACCAAATAGTAGCCATTATACATGTAAAATAAAATAATAAAACACGTCGATACATAGAATCAAGTCGATGCATTCTGGGTCATTGCTTGAAAAGTTTTTTTGACTTTCAAGCGCATTACAATATGCGATTTATAAATAAATTCAGCGATTTAAATGGATACAGAGCTTTTTTAATACAGATAAAACATTTGCACTTTCAAATGACAGCAATGTAGGAAATGATATCATAGAAGCGTGTAACTATTTTGTGTACAGCGTATTAGAGCGATACATAGGTCTCCATCATTGATAGATTGATTTGGATCTTAAGTAGAATCCGTACACTTGTTTAAGACTAGAGTAACAACATATTTCAAGACCCCCCAGTACCACCCCATCCCCTCACCTTACAGATCCGTTAATTATCCGGAATAATCATTATAAACAAAACCTTTTTTAATAATCTTGACACAATGGAATATTCATATATTCGAATAGTAACTCATATTCATGCAAATATTGTCAAACATAGTGGCTATTTAAATAAATAAATATCATTTACGGTGGGAAGTCGGCAATCGTTTTGTGGACATCATCGTCAAGGGGGTTGGGGCAAAGGACAGGAAGGATCGAACTACAAGCTGCAGGAAGTTAACGTGACTCGATTTCGTCAGCGGCGATGTCCATAAAGGTTACGATATTAGGGGTATATTTTCTTCATCACGTTGGAGGGTGCGGCGGATTAGAAGAGGTTTTAGGAGCTTGAATCACTGGTTATCGACATGACCGTGTTTTGGGAGGCCATGTCAAACCAGGTCCTAGGGCGATGGGGATATGGATGTCCATTTGCGCTTGCCTGGTGGGATGAATGGTTTCTGTGATGTATGCGAGGCTTACTATATACAGGACTGTGGGGCGATGGTTTTGTTGCGGCATCCATCAGATCTTCATTCAAGCGGGTGCCTGTGAACGGGTTTTCGTGTGATGATGATTGCATGATGGAATAATTAAAATTTGAAATGAAGAAGGCTTACGCTGGTGTTATGGTGGGAACGAAGATCGCTTAAGTTGAGATGGATGGATGGTGCGATCGGACTGCGTCTGTTTTCCTTTCCGTCTACACTTACTTAAAACGCTTGCAAAAATTCAAATTTATTGACACCTTGAACACAGATAATTATTGATGTAATGTTGTACACTTTGCAAGATATATAAGGGCACAAAGTTGCAAAGTTATATCCCCTTATGCGTTGGTCAAGACTCATGCTGAAAAAGGTCCTTGAAAATAATGCTTTGACCCCTCAATCAACAGTATCTCTCTTCAGCTAAGATCCCGTTTTAGAGGCGGCGCTTTGAAAACAACATTTCTAGTTCTCCATGAAAAAAAGGACAGTATTTAAAAAGTATCAAATCCGACCGTGATAATCTTAACCATTGCGCTTGATGTGAAATGAAGTTTTACCGCACTGATCACATGTTCGAAAACATATGTCCGGTATTCTGGAAAAGTTATACAATCGTGTTATTAATGCTTCGTAAGGGATGCTAAGAAAACACGTTATACTGAAAACACACTATAGTATAAAAGTGGAATATAACGTTACGCAAAAACATTGACAGAATCAGGGTATGTGGATATAGCATGCATCTATTTAAAGATATGGCCGAAATTTGATTTAAAGTCTATATATCATTGATAACAAGGTGGTACAGATTAAGAAAAATAGAAATGCAATGTATGTATAGGGAAAAATATGAAAACGACTACAACATTAAAGATGAAGTACTTAATGACTTGTGAAATGTCTAGTTAAAGATAGTTTATAAGTTCAAAGCTCAAAATTAATAGATAGTCTTTACAGTATTTTTGCATCACATATTGATTTTTTAGTTTTTAATTTTTCACAATCGTTATTTTGGTTTTTGTTTTACTAATTTGTTATTTAAACTGTTCGTTTCTTCGTTGAACTTTTAAAGCACGAAATAGGATTATGCCGAAACATATTTTTTAAAAATGCTTGACTTTCACAGTGAAACGTTATAAAACTGATAGTGAGAGCCAGGCTTCAGTCATAAACATTTCGCAGTTTTTTGTAATCCCGTCGAGGTATAGTCACCAGTTTTCATTCTCATATCTCAGTCATTTTTTCCTACTCGTACAAAAATAGATAAAAAAATAAGTTGGACTATATTTTTGAATAATTACATGCTATTAGACTGCTTCAATCCCGACAATAAGAGCAGTGTCTTATGTCATACTGACAGCTCCAAATATAATCGTAATAGCAATTTTTGCTCTGAGGTGGTATGTCAGACAAATTGAGCATACAGTATATCATGAGTTATTTAAGTCGTTGTAATCAAATAACATTATGTCTAGCCGAAATCTTAAAACTTGCTGAGAGCAGTTCATCTGTTAATCTTAATTGTTAGCTTATTAACAATGAATTGACGAAACGAAACGCAGTTTAAACATAATTATACTCTACTTAGAACCACCAATTATTGAAATTGCCATTTCAAACTATATTTGATGATCGGACACTTAGCCGGCATTCAGGTATTCTTTTTAAAACAACCAGGAACAGTAGTTCAATTCATGAGAATAAAATATCTTCAAATAAACTGAATGCCGCATTCGCCTTTTGTATGTATAGCAACCGAAGAAGTTTTTTTGTTCAAGGCCTTTACGTGGTTGAGACATTTTACCTTCAGTTTTGGTTAGCGGTACACTTTATTAGTTATGCATATAAGTTGGATTTGAGTGCGTTTTCAAACTACCATTTATCACTGAGGTTAATCCAGCTGTTAATAAATTGGAGTTCTAATTGCTAGCTATGTAATTAAACAGCTGTTCTTTTGTCAATCGGGGTTGAGATTGACTTCAAGTTAAAGAAATACAAAGTTCTTTTTTTAATGTTTCATGCTAATTAGGCATTTGCTGTGACCCAAGATGACCGACATAGCCGCACTGGAGATTTTGAGTAGCCATATAAAAAGTTTCCAGAAGCTTCCTGACCCGCCCGATTCCCTCAGTGATGCCGCGTTTGATAACTACAAAACAAGCTTGGAACAGGTGAGTAAGAAAGTCTTTGCTCGATCTAAAATGCACGCACATTAATTTCGCACCTTTGAAACTAAATTAAACTATGAAGACATTGTTCAGAAGATGTTGCGGTGAATGATTTTTTTGCTGGCATGATATTCAGTTATAGGAATGAGGCGCTGTCGAGGATTTGGGAGAATTGTTCTCCTCCTGTGATAAATATATATCATGCGAGTTATAATCACAAAGAACATTTATCGCCAATATATTTATGTTCGTTTAGAAAGAATTTCCCTAAAAAAATGGAGAAAAGGGTACAAAACTTATAACAGTTCTTTACTAGAATACAAAGATATACGTAGTAAAATACTCATTCTAACCGAAAATAAAATTTTGAAGAAGAGATAGAAATTATAATAATTATTCTAGCTGGGATGTGTACAGCTAGCTAGCGTGTTTTCGTACACATTCATGAGTGTGTATATATAAGTATATAGTTTACGGTGTTATCATTTTCTGATGTGCTGAGGGCTTCATTATACACATATACGTAAATAATAATTCAATACCAAATGTTGCGTTTATATCACGATATTTACTCGGAGCAAATATGTTTATATAAACGCAAATGTCGACGGGGGTAAAAGTACTTTTACTCTTGAGGTGCGTTAATTTGCCCCCGTGAGTGTTAAATGTAATATAAACGCAACAAAATATTTCCCCCCGTTTGATTTTTGCTGGTTTTACAGTGAATGACTCGCGTATAAAAAACCGAAGGAAGGAACTTGTTATAAATACATACTCCTTAATCATATTAAATCTGTTTTGAAATTTCTGGTCAGATGTCTCTGTAATGGTTTAAAATGTAATAAAACATTACATTTATGCCGGATTTAAGTACTTTATTTTCAAGTTTTGCAATTTAGTCCTTCTTTGCGATACATAAACATGTATGTTAGCTATCAAATAGAGTGCTTAAACTGTCAAACACATTTTATTAAAAACTGTCAATTATCAATTTGAAACACATTCTTGAATCTTGTTTTATAAGAAGAATGCAACGAACATGAATTTGTACGGTTTTAATATTTTCTGATATATATATTAGCTGATAAGCGCAGTTTTGGTTTATTTTAAAGCTGCACTCTCACAGATTGAACATTTTAACAACTTCTTTATTTTTTGTCTTTGAACGAGCCAATTTTTGTGAAAATCCATGGAAACCAATTAAATAAGACTGCTGACAAAGATAAGATCGCAGATTTTTAAAGTTAAGTTCAAAAATTTATGTTTTATGCATTTTTCTTAAACCGTCAGTAACGGTCTTATATTATTGGTTTGCGGATATTAACGCAAAATTTTGCCCTTTCCAAGACAAAAAATAAAAAAGTTGTAAAATGGTAAATCTGTGAGAGTGCAGCTTCAACATGGCATTATTAAAAGGAGAAATATGATAAATAAACTGTGACGACAGAACGTTTTTCTGACGATCTGTTTCACGTCTCACGTTTTAATCGCATAATTAAATATTAGTTATCTGTCAAAAGTTATTCTCACTGTAACCAGTGTTTTAATAAATTGCAATATATTTTTCTGATCTTTGCCACTGATGTTATATCCATACGTATTCCAATACTGATAGTCTTGATCGAAGCTGTTTGATGCATCTTGTATAACACCAATCAATCTTTTGTTCTTCAAAAACATATAATCATAAACTCATACAAAAATCTAGTTTCGCAGTATCAAGACAGTATGACCCTAACATAAGATTTCGATGTTACACGGACAAGGACACTTGCTCATCAGGATTTGTCACTATCAGACGCATTCACCTATAACAGTTATATTATCGTTAGCGTTGTAGAAACGTTCAAGACCGTTGACTTTAACAATAAGTTCTCGGGCCTTGAGAAATAGGTTTTACATAATATACATTTTAAAATGTTTTTAGTTCTGTGCACATGAAGTATTCCGGTAAATTGTTAATGCTGGTTTATCATAGTCAAATATATCAAGTCATCCACATATATCCTGAGAGTTACGCGACGACACATACATCAAGAAGGGTAGAAGGGCCACTGTTTGAACTATTCTTGACTGTCGTTGAACAGGCACGTTTTTTGTAGGGGAGTCCTTGTACTATCATAACTAGTTGGAAGTTTTTACACACTAAACGTGTCTACGAACGTAATTCGAGTGTACACGTTAGTGCCATCGTTGTACTTAAACCATCGCGATATCGAATTGGCCGGAATGCGAAGTATTCATTTTTTATTGCATATTAGGCGCGTTAAAAACATTCGTTCTTGTGAACCTCTGATTGTCATTTTGCATGGTGTATGCTCGATTAATGCGCATTGCATCATACCTCAAGTTTGCTATGAAGATGTTCGTCGAATTCCCATCGAAATATTCATTTGAGGAGATGTTAGGGCCATACTTTTCCGATTGATCAGCATCATCTTTTCGCAGATTTAATGGGTTTATAAGTGCCGTTTTCATGACCAAACTGAATGACATTAAGACTAAGTATTTGTCTTGTTAAATTGAAATAAGAAAGTATTGCTGTTTTTGCTCGTCCTTGTATCATTAGTTGTCTCGAACAAATGTTTTATGGAATTATTCATTTGCAACTATAGGGACAAGCCCATGAGCCAAATAATTAATAATAGTCCTGATAAAGAGCTCCAGGTAAGGGCGTAACAAACAAAGAATGTGTGATACACCGTTTATACAAATGAGACAGACCACAAACTCTTTATCAATTAATATTTTTAGGATCACCGCCTTGGAGCGGTAAGCGAAATAGCTCACTAACGTTTACTACTAACCTATGTATGCCTTCACTTTCTCTCACTTGTCACAGCATTTGTCAATAATTTATGAACTATTTATATTAATACATTAGCATGACGCTAAAAAATTACATTTACTTGAAGTCGATTGATAAAGCTGTTAAATCCGTCCAAGATGTCAGCGGATACGTAGAAAACATCACCAAAAAGCTCGATGAACTGAAGAAATGTCTACCAGAACAAGTTAAACGAATACAAGATGCAATCAAGGCCTTGTTCAGGAGACTCGTCGGTAGGTTAAAGAAATGTTTTTCAGAAAGGCGAATTAATTTCCGAACCATCTAATAAGGTGTAATCAGGCTTAATTGATTATCTTAGGTTATTTGTCAATACTTTTAAAATGAGTTATTATCCAAGCTTATGTATTTATTGATAAGTATATTCCTTCTTTAATTTACCTCATTGGATGATAGACAACTGGCGCCATGTTTATTGTTAGAGTTGTAATAAAATTGTTTCGTCAATGATTGTTATGTTACTGAAAGACTATTATAGGACATAGGTAACTGTTAATATTACATTAGACTTACTACTTTATGATATTCGTCACGTTCTTTACGCTTTGTATATTATTTTGGTACTTACGTAAAAGGAAAATATACTTTATATACAAATAATAATCTCCGATCATGTATTTACTGATTAACTTTTTCAGTTGCGCAACCCGGAGGTACACTGTCTAACAAACATTTGAAGATTAAAGGTACACGGCGTAGCGCGAATTTAAAATTAATAGGTGCACTGCCTGTGAGATTGGATGTTGAAGGTGCACTGCCTAACGCGAGTTTGGAGGTTGAAGGTGCACTGCCTAACGAGAATTTGAAGGTTATGCAGAGAATACATGACTTGGAGATGAAGGCGAACGAGCTAACGAACCAACGTCTATTTGAGCTCATATCTATGACAACGTCTGCCTGTGCACGACTAAAAGACGGTGCATCTCTAACCATGGATGATATCGATAACTTGAAAGGTATGAACACAGTTGTCAGATCTGTATGTAACATAAATGAAAACATTATATCCGAACTGAAATTCACTCATACAGTTATTTAATCCAATTCTTGTGAGAAGTCTGATAACTGATAAGGGAGTTAATAAGGTATTGACAGGTAGCGTTTAACTTTTTAGTTGATCAGTGTCCCTTGCAAAAACAATCGTGCTTAAACCTGCAAACCACTAACGGATCCACTGACAAGGGCTCGTCGGGCTATCCACACACCTCTAAAATTGTTCCCGAGCGTAGAATTTATTAGAATCCAAGTTTATCTATTCCGGTAACAGAGTGGCACACCAGCCAACTAAACCCTACCCCTTAAGTAAAATCCACCACAAGACTGTCATGCATAAAGTTTTCAACAATGTGGACACATTCATAAAAACGTACAGATACGTGACCTGTTCCTACCTTGAAAAGCCCGTCTCTTTTTTGTCATTAAAATTAGGTTTTGTCTGGATATCTGATTCCAGGTTGTCTAGAAAGCTGGGTTAAAACAAAACAAGAAAGTTTTGAAGATGAAAAACGTCGCAAAGAAGAAGAAAAACGACGTAAAGAACAAGAAGAGAGGCGACGTCGCGAAGAAGACGAGAGGCGAAAACAGGAAGAAGATGAAAAGAAAAGACAAGAGGAAAAAGAGAAAAAACTGGTAATAATTGCTATTTGTCACATCATAACACAAATGTGTGGTATGAATTATTGCTTTGGCTAAAGTAATGATTTTTATGTAAGAGCTCATGCGCGTTTAAATTGAGCTTATAAATAGTGTCATTAGAATTTAAATATTATATTATACACCACAAGCAGAAATGGTATTTCCTTTTTCCTTTAAGGGAGGCATGTTTCATAATTGTTCACATATTGATCCAAGAAAAAAAAACTGCCAACGTCTTACCATTGTTACACTCCATGTTTACATTTCTTGCGAGGTAAATTGTTTATCGACCCTCGTTAAAAAAGTTTTATTTCGTATTGAGCGCAAGGATGAGGAGCGGAGAAGTCGGGAAGAGAAAGAAAGGCAAAGGAAAGAAGAGGAAGAGCGACAGAGACGAGAGGAAGAAGAGAGAAAACGTGAAGAAGAAGAAGAAAGGAAACGACAAGAGCAAGAAGAGAGAAAACAGGAAGAAGAAAAAAGGAAACGACAAGAGGAAGAAGAGCGAAAACGGGTATGAATTATTGCTGTTTGTTATACATTATGACTCAAATGTGTGGTACGTATTATTTTTTGGCTGTAGTATTGACCTGGATGTAATAGTTCATTGTTTTCAGAATAAGCTAACGAATAGAATCAATAAAATGTTTATGATATATTTACACCACAAGCGGTGTTTTTCCTTTTTCATCTATGGGAGGTATTTTTTAATTCTTATTCAAATATTTGTTCAAGAAATGTTTTACCTTCTTACGATTAACTATTGCTAAACTTTAGGTTTACAAAACATGCAACGTTGATATATATATATAAATTATATATATATATATATATATATATATATATATATATATATATATATATATATATATAGCAGCGCCTCCGGGAAATATCGCGAGAGAAGATGTGGAATGTAACACTAGTGACGAGCTTGATGACGTTATTGAGATTCTTGACGACGGTGAAAAACCGGCTAGCTATAATTTATATATATATGACTCAAACCAGAAACAAAGTTTTATCCTGTATTTAGCGCGAAGAAGACGAGCGGAAAAGACGAGAAATGGAAGAAAGGCAAAAGATAGAAGAGGAAGAGCGACAGCGACGAGAAGAAGAAGAGAGAATAAAGGTTGATAGTTTCTTTTATTGTCAGTTCAGTGCCAGATTCACTCATATTGTTATAAATTTTGATGGGAAGAACCAAGCTAAGAAACCGCATAACTAACATGTATTTAAACAAAACTAATACTTCTAGAGAGAGGAAGAAGAACGTTTAAAAAGAGAAGCTGGAGAACGACAGAGAGAAAGGCAGAAGAAGCTAGATGAGGAGAAATTCAAACGGGAAATGGAACGACAAATGCAAGAAGCTGAGGCGAGAGAGATGGAACGGCGTAGAAAGGAGGAAGAGGCACGGGCCAAGAGAAAGGACCCCAACAATTGGGAGCCAATTGTGTAAGTTTGTAATACTGATAAACAAGCAGCGGCTCTGAGAAGATGAAGAGATAAAACGTACAAAATGCCAAAAAAGGTATATAAGCTATTTTAATTGAAAATGTTCTAAACATTATGTCAGTAAAACGGATGAGAAGGGAAAAAAGGGAGAAAATAGTCGAATAAGTGGCAGACCATTGTGTAAGTGTTCAGGGAGAGTAATTGATCTTCTTTGAAGAGTTATATGCATCGCATATTGTAATGAAACGTTATAATTGAATGCTTTATAATGCATTTTTTCTCAGATACAACCGCCCTTGCGACGAAGTTGGAGGAAAGAAGGCGTTTCATTCTGGCGTATGTTGTATGGTAGCAGCGCCTCCGGGAAATATCGCGAGAGAAGATGTGGAATGTAACGCTAGTGACGAGCTTGATGACGTTATTGAGATTCTTGACGACGGTGAAAAACCGGTTAGCTCGATTATCAATATTGAGTCAAAGAAAGGACTAGTAAAATCAGAGGTTTGTTTACAAGATTACAAGTTTATTGGTACACTTAGCGCTTGCATACATGTGATATAAGCCTATACAATATTATACTAAATAACCAGGCTGTGGGTTGTACCTATTATAGGGAAGAAATAATATGGAAAAGTGGTTACACATTTATCAAAAGGAAAATACATTTTTATATGATTTTTAACAGTTTTGTGTATTTGGTATGCAGACTGGATTTTTGATTAAATGATTAATTAAAGTAGCTGATATTTGCCTAATTGACGAGGTCTTTCTTTACATTCATAAGAGACATTAACATTTCATTCATATACAAATCGATCTGGTATCAACCGAATCCCACACAAACAATATCTCTTGCAGCTGTTGCCTAATAATTTAAGACACTACTGCAGCTTGGTTGAAGCACAAACACCATTTATTTAAGGTGTTACAGACAATTAAAGTAGGAGATATGTTCTCTCAATTTATCTTCACTCAACAGTGTCCATCACGAGTATACATCCCGCACTGCCCAGTCAACAGTTCCAGTGACGAGCTGGTCCTGAAGGTTTCTGTGAACGGAAGCGACTGGGAAACAGCCGGGGTCGTTAGCCCAACTCGGACAATGTCGGAAAATAAGGTTGCACTGATACTGCAGTTTCCCAGGTGTTATTTAAAAATAACAAGTATCATAAATACTGGCTGTTGTTTTTTTCAAATGCACAAGCTAGTGTATTCTGAACTAACTTTTGTCAATAAGAGATTTTAAGTAAATATAAGGTGTTATTGACATAAGACTGTGCGTTTGGTATGTGAGCTTAAATTCCTAGTTAGTATTAAGTACGCTCGGCAAAGACAATTTGCTCAAAAATAAATGAAAATTACAGTAATCGAATATTCAAATATAAACCCTGGAGGTAAAGGACAGACGACTCAGAACCCGGTACATGAAATGAATTAAGGGTGTATTGCTTGAAGAAAATGCACATATTAAGTTTATTACTCTTCAGAGAAATATTCCAGTCAGCAACCTCGTCGGCATTGAGTTAAGCGAGTTTGAGAATATAAAGATCATGGTTATTGCAAGACCACGTGGTCAGACTGTGATTGTCGACAAACCTGGACTGAATTTCAATTCCATTACCAACAAGAATGTCAAACTGTTTATGCCAAGAGACGCCTTTCCATCAAGGACTGAAGTTCGGCTGGTTGTTAGTATATTATGATATTATGATTGTTGCATATCTTATGCAACTACTTTGTTAATAATATCTGAAACACCGACAATGACTTTATAATGTGTTCATAAAATGGCATATTTCAAACGCGTTCTTAAAAGCTGTTTTGTTATGTACAGTTTATACAATTGATCTTATTAAGGTCAATCTTATATCGCCCGAAACGATAGCCCAGAATGCGAAAGACGACCGTGTTTGGGAAAATGTCATGTCGACTAGCTCTATGATATCACTCGACTGTCAACGAGCGCCTACAAAAGACATTGAGGTTGACATAGCACACAAGACCCCAACTACAGGTATAGCCAATTTCGTTTTGATAGAAGTTCACTACATGAGCATGTTGAATAATGTGCACAGTATATGCGAAATGGCCATAGATGATCAGAATGGCGATAATGTTAGCACTTCTAAACGCGATTAGATATAAATTGATTATGAGTTAATGAAATGATTGTGATTTTCATGTTCGCAATGCAAGTTCTGGCTAAATTGCCTTGTTGAAAGCAAGGTAGTCAAATTTGGCTTTGTTGATTTGTAATGCTGTGTGTTCCTCGTTAAGCCAATGTAAGGCTTTGAATATTGTGCTTGTAAACAGGGTTACAGTTTTATATTTTGACGTCTTTGCCTAATTAACTGTAATTATGAAAAGGTATTTAAACGGCATTTAATAATTGTATGAGGGCGTAGTTCACGTGGAAAAATGTACCATATGTTAACAACAAGAGAGAAAATATGGAAATTTGCGGACATGGAGTACAAGGGGACCAAAGATGTGGTATCCGTTACTCTGCCTGCCTTCAAGGATAGATTCAGGTATGTTCTTGTCTGATTGGTTCTTATACAATTATATATTAAACCAACTGTATACCGGTTTTAAAACACACTGTGCCACCGCTTCCAAGTATACCACAGAGGCCAATGCAGTGATACGAATGCCGTTTATATTATTAAGTCAACATTTCAATTTTACATTTTTTTTCAGTTTATTTGAACTTGAAATGCCTGCAAACATACCTAAGGAAACTGCTCTAAAGGTAGCTCAATCCTGCCATGAACAAATGTTTAAGACCCCGGTGAGAATGATTGTACGGCAGCATGTAGTTAATCCCCAAAAAGCGTTAGTTATGGTCGCAGGCAGTAAACTTGTGAAGAGTTTCATTGATCAAATGAGGAATGATGGGTACAGTTGTGGTACGTATTTCATGCAAGTGTTAACTGCAATATTCTGAATTTTGTTGAATTACATTTTATCGCTTATCCCACGCCGGATCTGTTGTGTTATTGTTTTTTATCAAATCTGTGATATTCGTGCAAGCTTTAAAATTATGTGCCTTGAAATATAACATGTCAGCCTCGCTTTCTTCATCTATCATCACGTAATAGTATTAAACAAACGAATAAAGACGGTGTGGGTAACATTTATCTGAGTTAAAAATGAACGTACCGAACAACAAATAAAAATACATTTCACTTAATAGGTCCTGATGTAACCAAGCAGTTTCTGCTAAGAGACGGACAAAGGTTGATACTGACCTGCGCTGGAAACATTGCTACATCGTCAGGAAAGAAAGGGATGGTCTGTATGTCTTAACCATTTGCTTTGCTAAGAAAAACAAAAAGTTAATCACCACGTGTAATTTGGAATAAAGGTTTAATGTTGTTTCTACTTGTTTTGGCTGTTTAAAGGCCCTTGCTTAAACTTTTCGTGATGCTTAAGGTTTTGAAATTGCTGGTAAGGATTAGCATAATAACGTGTTTAAAATATAATGGTCGTACAGAAATGATTTTTTAACTCAGGTCAAGATAACATACTTCACCTATATGAACGAGATAAAAGAACCTCTGCAGTTACACGTGATCGACATGTACAAGCAAAGGGAACTCCAGGAATATCGAGGGATCGTTCGTCTGACAGTCGATAATGGGACAGAGTTTCCAGACGAACAATTTGATTTGATTGTCACACTTCCAAAGGTATTTTATTTATGTACTTTTAAGAATGTGTAGCATACTTTACTTCATTTATACTCCTTATACTGTTTTTAAAAGAAGTAACATATTATTGAGCCAACAACACTTGTACTATGTTTACATCTGCTTAAGATTTAAACAAAAAATACTTACTGGTATAGCTGCTGTCGATTTCTGGGTTTTAGATTGAGAGACAAAAGACGATATTTCAAGGGACACGCGTTCGATTTCCGTACTATCGTAAGTCGTATCTCATGTGTAATTTTATCAATTTAAAAGCGAACAGCTAGTGTAAAACAAGTCATTTCTAAATGTTACCCTCAGGTGCTACAAAAGACAGATATTTCATTATAAGCTGTTTATGTCTGTTGTACATATACACGCACTGGATTTTCGTTGAAATATACAAAATACAGTGCAGCAGTATGAACAGCAGCAATAGCAGTAACGTTCATTTCCTGAACTGAACATATACGCTATATTGTCTTTAGTGGATAAAAGTTACCTGTCATTTGATGGCACTTGCTAGATAGCGACCATTCGGCATAAACAAAGATATGACTGCCATGAATATCGCAAATGGCTAACTTTTAGATGTTGAAATAAATATTCAAATGGAATTGAAGTCACCACCCTGGCTGGTTTTCTGAGCCGACAAGTTTGTGAAAATGATGAACACTCTTGGAAGGATGTCCTCCTTAGAATTGTGGGTAATAAACGTGAATTGGAGTCCTTAATCCGGGTTGCAAAGAGAAAAGTTGAAGACGACAACGATGCACCTTCTGTGTGCAGAGTTACTCTGTGTGATTGGATGAAGGCAACTTCGAAAAACGACGATAAGGTTAACTTTTTTTGAAAGCAAGTTGTTGAATAAAGTAAACTCAGTAAGGACAGAATGTTGTAAGCATGTTTTCTTGAGCGAAATATCGTTTATTTTGTTAGATGATTGACTGTTCCTCTGTTAATCTTGCTCTTCTGCAAAGCTGCATGTTACACACGTATCGTTTTCCAGGTTCATCACATTTTAGATATGCTTGACCATCACAGCCTCCATGATTTACATAATAAATGCAGTGCATTTGTACAGTTCCAGAAAGGTACGGCTCGGGTTATGTGTCAATTTCGCCACGTACCTTCTAATCGTTCTACTGCTCACCGTAACTAAATTGATTAACATTTTGATAATTTACGTTGAGTGTCCATTATGTGTTTGCATTTTTTCCTTAAAAGCAATCCGTTTCGTTCACATATTTTACTAAGTAAAAAATAAAAGGTTGTACTTTCCATTTTACAGAGGTGATGACGGACACCGCTCTTTCGGAAATATCGTCAACAACTAGCAAATCTGCTAATGATTTGGCAGTGGACCTGAATTTGGATAAAAAGGCTGTTGACAGATGCAGAAAGGAATATGGACAGGACAATTTAGTTCTTCATCTTTTGTACGAGTGGAGGGAATCGGATGAAGCCATCAAGTATGGCGATCGGGCCTTGGATAGGCTACGGTCACTGTGTGGTGTATGAACTTGGGTATTTCAAGCACAAGTAACGCGGAAGATTAGATGCCACCTCTGAATGTTTCTATAATCGAATGTTTTCCCTTTCAACCAGTATCGCATAAAATGTTCTTGGTGCGTTTCACACGCGAAACAGAAACACGGAAGACATCCATATTTACGCTTTTGCGAAAATAACAAACAATATTTACAAGGTTTTACTCTTTTTTATTGTGATTATCACACCAGTGATATTCTGTTGATTAATTTGAAATCACCAGAGTCCGCTGTATGGCAATTTTAATGCATATAAACAAAAATTCTTAGCTATTGGTTTTTCGTTGTGTGTTACTGTTACTGTCTTGTCTCTCTTATTGTGTGTCTTCTTCATCAGCAAACTTATTCAATATATACATGTAAAACGATGAAAGGAACACTTACTATGTAAGCGTTTGCTGTTAATGAATATATGAACTATGTTTAAATATATTTATGTTTGTATCCTTTTTTATTTACTATGCAAAGTATATTTGTTCTGTAATTATTCAGCATAACTTGACATCAATAAAAAAAATACCGACTTCCTGTTCCATAGCGGAATATTACGAATCGCTCATGTATTGAATTACATCAATGCACATGTTTGAATGTTATACATTACCATTTGGGTATTCGACGTACGTTTTATTTCGATAGGAAAAAAAGCCAGGTGTTGTTTTTATGTTCTTGTTGTTATTTTAACATTGCGCTTTCCCGCTCCAGGATTTTTTCAATAGCTGCGGGGTTCAACCATAGAAGAGCCTCCACCAGTATAATTAACCAAAGACATGTTAGACCTATGTGTCTTGAACCTTTTATACAGATTGGACTGTTGAATAACTGGCATGGTCACTCAGTCTTCGAAAAACTTGAATTAGCTTTTGGTCGGGGCAAGCCGAAAATTGCAAATTCCTAAAACGCGCGCATGAGGTTCTTTTCCCCGTTGTTTTTGAGTTGATATAAACGATATATCAACTAGTTACATTAAATTTACATTCCTAAATTTTTACAATTGCCATTGTTGGAGAGAAATTTAAAAAAGGGTAGTGAGTAAAATAATAGAATTAAAACCTTTAAATGATTCTTAAATTATCATATTACAGACAAGTAGTTACAATCATTTATCTTTTTGAATGTATTCCATAATTCGTATACATGATAAAGGTCCCATCTGTTTATCATAATAACTTGTACGCTTGCAATGTCATTGGTTGGGTTGTCTATTATCTTTTTAATGATTGGGGTAAAAATGCACTATATTGAATATCCCTTTTATCCCTCATATTTTGTAAAGATATTTAAAATAACTGTCTCCCTTTTTTCCATGATAAGATATATATTCGATACATGAACGACCATGAAAAAAATACAAAACCATTTTATTTCCGCCACTCGAGACAAAGCCTCCCTTCTTCGTATTAGTATAATTAAGCTTTTATTGACACTGCTGACTAAACTTATTTGTCCTCATGTTGTCATGTATGTATGACCTGAGTGTAATAACGATATTTGTTGTTTGTTGTTGTTGTTGTTTGTTAAAGGAGAAAAAATAAGTAAGCCCTTTGAGTAAAGGTTGAACCTAAAGACTACTTGAAGGACAAATATATTGCTTAATTAAATCAAAGGGAAACAATCCATACACTCACAAAGGAAGCCACGCAAAAAGCAAATATAAAACATATATTTTGAGACCCCACTTTGATCAAAACAGTGTTTTTTATACCGTAATTATATATATTATCCGGTATTAAGAAAAACCCTCACTTCATCCGCCCTAGTCCAGATATTTCCGTGTGTATTTGAAATGTTAACAAAATAATGCGAATATATCTTAATATTCAATCAAACTCATTTAGCCTTTTGTAAAGAGCAGTTGAGTAAACTATTTTAGGCAATCAATATAGGCTATTACTGGTATACAAATACACCCCTCAGCATTCATTCACGATTTTAAAAGTCATGGCCGGATTTAGAAATAAGACCCAATATAGGCAATTATACCTGTAAAATAACCAAATAAGCGTCGATACATAGAATCAAGTCAATTCAGTCAGGGAAGGGAAAGATTGTTTCAACTTTCAAGCGCATTCTTACAATTTGCGATTTATAAATAAATTTTGAGATTAAATGAATACAACGGTTGTATTTAATACAACTAAAACATTTGCTTACACAAACAGCGATTACAACTGACAGTAATGTAGAAAATGATAGCTGAGAAGCGTGTAACTATTTTGCGTATAGCGAATTAGAGCGATGCATAGGTCTCAATTATTGAAAGATACCTGAGTGACGACTAAGGGAGGCGATTGTTGAAAAAGTATTTACCTTCCAGAAACAGATTATACACCTTCAATACAGTGTTTACCTATGAAAATTTCATCTGAATTGAAATTGTATTTATGAACTTTTTGGCAACGTCAAGTTCTGGACTAATCGTATTAATAATGAATATACAGCGCCAAACATTCAACTTGTAAGTATATTTGGATCTTAAGTTGAATCCGTACAATTGTTTAATACTAGACGTACAACACATTACAAGCCCCCCCCCCCCTCCCTCACCTTACAGATCCATTATTCTCCTATATAATCATTATAAACAAAACCTTTTTAAATAATCTTGACAAAATGGAATATTCATATATTCCAATAGTAATTCAAATTAATCCAATTATTGTCAAATGTAGTGTATATTACAATTAACAAATGTTATACACGATGGGGCATCGGCAATCCCTTGAGAACATCATCGTCAAGGGGGTCGAGGCCAAGGACAGGTAAGATCGAACTACGCGCTGAAGGAAGTCTGTGGGACTCGATTTTGTCAGAGGCGATGTCCATAAAGACGTTACGATATGAGGGGTAGATTTTCTTCATCACGTTGGATGGTGCGGGAGATGAGAAGATGTACTAGGGGCTTGATTCGATCTTCCCGTTTGTTGGAGGCCAGGTCATATTAGGTCCTAGGGAGATGGTTTGTGGGGATATGGCTGTCCATTTGCGCTTGCCCGGCGGGATATGGGGTATTCGTCCTGTGATGAGATAGATTGAGGTAACGTTTTCCAGGTGCTGTGTTGAAAAATCTGGAGTTGGAATGTATTCTGTAATGCAAATGTCAGTGTTGGGTTGATTAGATGTCTATGGTTTCTGTTAACGATACGGTGGCGCATTGTGAGTCTTTGGTTAGCAGTCTTGGTGATGGTAGTTGAAGAGAAATAGAGCTGATCCTCCTCCTCACACGCAGGTGGCTGTGAATGGTTTCTTATAGAACGGGGATTGGATAAGAATGTAAAGAAAATGGATGAAAGGGGTTGCCGTGATGGATGAGAATATATATATAGGATTGTGGGACGACGGTTTTATGCGGAATCAATCACATCTTCATTCAAGCAGGTGTCTATGAACGGTTTTTAGTGCGATGGTGATAACATGATGGGAGTATTAAGATTTGAATGGTGAAGGCTTTTGATGATGGATCTGATATTGAAACAGACGGTGGGAATCGAAGATCGTTTTAGTTGAGAGGGAAGAATGGTGCGATTGGATTGCGTCTGTTTTCTTTCCCGTTCACACTTACTCTCAAAAACCTATTGAAACAATTCGTATGTATTGACGCATGAAACATAGATAAGTATTGATGTAGTGTTGTTGACCTTGCAAGATGTTTACCACTGGAACACATAGTTGCAATGTAATTTCCCCTTGTTCATTTTGACAATGCATTTGTTCAGGCCCTTACTAAAAAAATCTTGAATATGATGTAAACACAATTTTGACCCCCTCAAAAGTGCAAAGCCGTACCGATACATATATTGTTTAACGGCTTTGCGATATATACTTCAATTCTCGATTAACACGATATTTCCTCATATATTGACATACAGTATCAAATATAAGTCGCTAAGATTTGTTCACTTACCGTATGGCATTTTCTACTCGTACAAAAAAGTGAGACTATATTTTCGATTAATGTATTTACTATTAGACTGCTAAATTCTTGACAGTGAGACCCATCGATTGTATGATATACTGATAGCTTAATGTATATAAGTAATAACAATTGCTGCTTGGAAGTGGTATGTCGAATAACTTCAAAAGCTATCATAAATTATTTAAATCGTTTTTAATCAAATGTTATTTTATAAACTGATTAAAATCAGTTAATTTGTAAGGTCGTTTTTTTCCATCGATTTCTTATTGAAGTATAATATTCATTCATTAATAATGTATTGACATTAGCAAACCGCAGTTGATACATAATTATAATCTACTCAAAAGCACTTATCAATGGAAATGCCTTTTAAAACTATAAAAGGTAATCGAACACTAATCTGGCATTCAGCTCTTTCTTCCATCAAGAACCAATCAACTCCTCGCGAGACGCGGAAGTTTAATTCATGAGAATAAAATATCATCAAATAAACAGAATGCCGCATTCGCCTATTGTATGTAGAAGAACCGGGGTGAAGACATGTTTGATCTTTTAAGGGCTTGGCTTTGTTAAAGATATTTTATATCCAGTTAAGGTATGAGTTACGATTCATTAGTTATGCATTTCAGTTAGATTTTAGTGATTTCTTAAAACTGGGATTGGTTGAATTTATCTCCGGGTTCAATTGCGATGACATTCAAGCTGTGTATTAAGCTGTGAATCTGTTATATTGGGGTGAATTTTACTGCAAACAAATGCAATTTATATCAATTAACAATAATTAATTATGTGTTAATGCTACTAAGGTATTTGGTGTGACCCAAGATGGCCGACATTGCCGCACTGAAGATTTTGAGTAGCCAGATAGAAAGTTTCCAGAAGCTTCCTGACCCGCCAGATACCCTGAGTGATGCCGAGTTTGATAACTACAAAGCAAGACTGGAACAGGTGAGTATAAAGGACATTTGCTAGAAGATGTAAACAAGTGTTTTACGCACCTTCATAATTATTTCAAACTTTTCAGTAAATATAAAAAGGAATTGTTTCGTAAATATTCATCATGTTATCTTGCATGATTTTCATTTATTATAATAATGCGCTGTATAATTTGGGAAATGGTTCTTCTGCGCTCAATTCTGACGATAATGTAATAAATATTACAGCGTGAGTTATTTACATTGAACGTTGAGGTTAACATAACCAATATACTTAGCATGTTCTTTTGGAAAGAATTTGCTATCATGTATTTGTGAAAAAGTTACAAAATACAAATAATAAAACAGTTATTTTCTCACTGTTAAAATACAATGGTGTAGATAAATAAATACTCATTCTAAACTCAATAAGACTTCGTACACACTCGTTTTCGAAATTTCCTTTGCCTAACTCGAATACAACCGGGACAATACAGCATACCGTAGGTGCCTTATACACACGGTTATTTCCTTATGAATCGATACCATATGTTGCGTGTATATGACAAGATTTACCCTCGGGGCAAATAAATGCATATACACGCAACAACCCACGGGGGTAAATATATCCTCGAGGGTTATTAGGTGGGTTAAATCTCCACCTATGTGTGTTTTTTTTGTCATATAAACGAAAAAATAAGATTTTCCACCGGAGGTATTTCTCTTTTGCCAATGGTTGACAGTAAATAATTTGCAAATCGAACAAAACGGAAGGAAATTGTTATAAATACAAACTCATTATTCTACGAACTTGTTTTGTACTTCCTCGTCCGATGTTTTCTACAAATGTATATAATTATAAAACACACAGAATGATTCGCAATAGTATATTTTGACAATACCCTGTTAAAGCGAGGTTCACCGCTTTTACCAATACAGAAAAAAACACAACTGAGCATATACTGGTAATTATCCCATCAAACGAAACTATGACATGAATTTTCTTCAATGTAAGAGGGTTCATTCAGCATAAGGTCACAATCTTTATGGTTTTATCATTCAGTATTTGAAGAATACAATCACCTTTAAAGAATATATGAAAACTTCTTTAATAAGCTCAAGTCTCCAATTTATTTTGAAACTTCTTAAGCTTAACAGATTTCAGAAGCTTATGTCAATTAGCCAAAATGCATTTTTAAATTTATTTTTTGTAAATAGAAAGTCGTTTATTGTGATTGTTTTAAAAAAGGTTCCCGTTTAGCGTTTGAACTCTCTTCGTAGACTAAGTAGCACGCAAATTATAGCTTTAGTGAGCTTAGTTTAATCCTGAAATGAGGGATTTAAGAAGATTCGAGAAAAGGGGGCCAAAGTTTGTAATGGCCATACTAGGTTGCTACACACAAATCTATCTGATAAAACTTTTTTACTTAAATTGTATTAGAAAATGTTAGATGTTCAGCTGTTCATATTTGTTTCATTAGCTTGAAATATATCAAAAAACACTCCAAGAATAGAGGATGTTTTTTTTTTAAATAGATTACTTCCAATAGTTTAATGTATATACTAAATGGAGCGTGGTATCTTTTAACCTATTGCAAATTGAAAAGTTTTATCACGGTTTAAATGAGCCTCTTAGAAGATCAAATAGCTAAATGTGAAACAAAACACATATCAGTGTTTTTAGAAACATTTTGCGAGGAACATAGACAAATATTTCATAATATGAATAATTATATATTTATAACAATGACTGCCTATGATTTTATAATTATGGTGTATGTTTACTAAAACCAACTGCAAACATCGCGCTACCCCGAGCACAAATCCGTCTTATATTACATGACATACTAGAGGTTGCAAATACCCTACCTCCAGATATGGGGCACATTTTGCACCAGAAGGTAAATTTACCTCAGTGTGTATTTGTGTTTATGTGCACATATTTGCCTTAAGCTAAATCTTGTTAACGTTAAAGCAACTGTATTATGCATCAGATGTGCATTATGAGTGTTTTGTAACCTGAATAAACATCAATCGATCGGCATTAGCATTTGATATATGAAATCAAGAAGATAATGGTTGCACTTATGATAAATTAGTGACATAATGGACATTTTAAATATTACTAAGAAAACAAGACTAGGGTCTACCGAAGTGAGACTAATTCATGTTGTTGTTGTTGCTGTTGTTGTTGCTTTATTTGAGACTAGCACACTATCACACTTATGTATTCCAACAGAGATTATTTTACGTTGCAGTCTGCGTTTTAATCGCATAAGCAAATATATGTCATTTGTCAAGCATTATTCTCATATTATGCATTCATAGATACACCCACAAAAAAGCCAGCGGTCTGCAATACTGTAGACAGAGTTTCAATATTCGGTAATACATTCTTATGACCCTTTCCACTTATGGCATGTACATGTCAGAAGTTTTCCAATAATGCCAACCTTGATGTAAGCCGTTTGATGAATATTGTACACAACCGTTTAACCTTTAGAAACTTTAAAGATATACAATCATAAACTCATACAAAATTGTACTTTGGCAGCATCAAAGCAGTATAACCGTAACATTAGATTGCGATGTTGCACAAACAAGGACAAGTTGTGAACGTGATACGTATTGAATTTTTATTCGCTCATCTGAATTGGTCACTTTTAGCCGCATCAGCCTACAACAGTTTTACTATCTTAGGTGTATTAGAACCGTACTAGACCGTTCTACGGACGTAACATTACTATATTGTCTTTGCCCATCCATTGTCATAAGTATATATTAGAATTCATACTTATGTCTTTCAGCAATTGGTTAACGTACGTGTTCTATAGAAGACCTCCCATTTCCTTGTTGCGATATATCGAAAGCTATCGCGCCTTGAGCTTCGCAAGATTTGAATGCTGGTTAAATTGGTAAATCATGGTCAAATACATGAAGGCATCTTCATAAATCCTGAGAGTCAGGCGTAATCAGACCTAAAAGGGCCACTGTTTTACTATTCTCCAATGTCGTTGAACAGGCATGTTTTGTGTAGAGGAGTCCTTGTGCTACCAGAACTAAATAACGTTTTACACACGTAACGTGTCTACGATTGTAATACGTTTGTACACGCTAGTCTCACCGACATACACCAACCATTGCGATGTCAAAGGAGCCGAAATGCGAAGTCTTCATTCTCATTATTGTATGTGCATTGTGATGTCTGATCGTCTATATACATGATGTGTGCTCGACGAACGAGCATTTTATCATACTTGAATTCTGCTATGAATTTGTACGTCGTATGCTCATTTAAATAATATTATTTATTCATGGAGATGTTAAGATCATTCTGTTCTGATTGCGATAACCATTCCACTGATTTAATGGGGAGTATATTTGCCGTTTTCATGGCCAGACTTAAGGACAATAAGACAATAAATTTGTCATGTAAATCGAAACAGGAAATTATTGCTGTATTTCGCTGATATGATACGTTTTCGCGATCGAAAAATGTCATAGAATGATTTATTGGAATCTATAGGAACAAGCCCAGTAACCAAACATTTGTTAATGGCCCTACAAAAAGGCACATGGTCAAGGCGTAACCGACACAGAAAACGTGTGACACAGCTTTTATATACATCGGACAGACCACAAGAAATCTTTATCAATAAATATTCTAAGGATCACCACCTTGGAGCGGTCAGTAAGAGTTAACTGGGGTTCTATGTCTTCACAACCTCTCAATTGTCGCAACAAATATCAATAGTTTTCAAAATAAAATGTAAGCGTAATCTGACTTGAAAAAAAGTAAATAATAAAGTCAAGCCCATCATATAAACTTATAAACAACATGAAGTACTCCACGACCAGATACAGATATCACCCTCGAACGAACAAATCAAGCTAAATCAATGTCCATTTACAAGCGAATTCAGAAAATCATACTATTTTCGCCTCTGTTGTTGTTTTTAATTTTTATGATAATACATTCGTAAAACACTAACAAAATGTTATGTTTGCTTGAAGTCGATTGGCAAAGGTGTTAAATCCGTTCAAGATGTCAGCGCATACGCTGAAAACATCATCAAAAAGCTCGATGAACTGAAGAAATGTCTACCAGAACAAGTTAAACGAATTCAAGATGCAATCAAGGCCTTGTTTGGGAGACTCGTCGGTAAGTTAACGAAATGCTTAACGGAAAGGCGTATTTATTTTCAAGCATCTAAAGGGGTGTATTGATTATCTAAAGTTATTGTCAAAGATTTTAAAATGAATGCTTATTTAACCGTGTGTATTTTTTATTTGATATTTATATTCCTTCTTTCATTTACCCAATCAGATAATTGACAACTGGCGCCAAGGTAATTGTTAGTATTGTAATGAAATCGTTTCGTCAAGGTTTGTAATGTTACTGAAAGACTATTGTCTGACATAGGTAATTGATAAGATTACTATTGACGTATCACGCTTTGACATCTTTTACGATATTTCAGCTTTGTATATTATTTTGTTACTTACATAAAAAGGAGTAATGGCCAAATAGCGTATACTTTACATTCAAATACTAATTTCCAACCAAGTATTTTCTTGTTCACGTTTTAGTCGTTCCACCCGGAGGTACACTGCCTAACGAGAATTTGAAGTTCATGCAGAGAATACATGAGTTGGAGATGAAGGCGAAAGAGCTAATGAACCATCGTCTTAATGAGCTCATATCTGAGACAGAGTCTGTCTGCGCACGACTGAAAGACGGTGCAGCTCTAACCGTGGGTGATATCGATAATTTAAAAGGTATGAACACGAGTGTCGGATTTGTATGCAACATAAATGTAAACATACTATCCAAAACCAAAATTCATTCCTACAGTTATCTAATCCAATACTTGTGAGAAGACAACTGATAAGGTAGTTAATAGGGTACTTAATGATAGCGTTTATCCTTTAAGTTGATTAATGGCCCTTGCAAATATAATCGTGTTTAAACGTGCAAATTACCAGCAAATCTATTGATAAGGGCTCGTCTGGCACCTCACAAACCCCTAAAATTGCTCCCGAATGTGGGATTCCAACCCTAGTGAATCTATTCCAGTACCAGGGGGCACACAATCCAAGTAGCACCCGCTCTTAAATGAAATCTGCGACAACCCTGTCATGCTCAAAGAGTTTGACAACGTTGACACACCCATCTAAACGTGCACATGACCTAGTCCTACATAAAAAGCCGGTCTTAATGTCCATAACCATAGCGTTTTTGGATATCTGATACCAGGTTGTCTAGAAAGCTGGGAAAAATCAAAACAGGAGAGTTTTGATGAAGAGAAACGTCGCAAAGAAGAAGAAAGACGCCGTAAAGAGCAAGAAGAGAGGCGACGTCGCGAAGAAAACGAGAGGCGAAAACAGGAAGAAGAAGAAAGGAAAAGACAAGAGGAAGAAGAGAGAAAACGGGTATAAAATGATTGTTGTATTATTGTTTTGGCTGTAGTAATGACCGTGATGTAATAGCTCATGATCTTTCAAATTAAGCTTATATACTTGTTCAAATAATAATCAATGCAAAAAATACCTTTCGGCGGCTTACCATTGTTACACTCTATGTTTACATTTCCGGAAAGGTAAATTGATTTATTTCTTTTTGAAACGTAAAACAAAGTTTTATCCCGTATATAGCGCGAAGAAGAGGAGCGGAGAAGACGGGAAGAGGAAGAAAGGCAAAGGAAAGAAGAGGAAGAGCGACAGAGACGAGAAGAAGAAGAGAGAATAAAGGTTATTAGTTTCCCTTCGTGTCAATTCCGAGCCAGATTCACTCATAGTTTTTATTTCATTTTATGGAAAAGTCCGGGCTAATGTTGAAGTGACACTATTATTCAAAATCAATGCATACACATTTTTACAAACATACATTTTGAGTAATAAACCTTTAACTACTTACTAAATAATGCATTGATTGAAAATATTAATTACTGATAACAAGATTGTAATCGTGTATTTAATAGATGAAAACGCAAGAATATTAAATGATTGGTGAATGATAAAAGATTTACTGTGTCTCATAAGGTAGAAATACCGTGTTTTCTTTACATTTTTTCAAATTAAACGCGGTATCCTTCATAAGAACCATTGTTTTCAACATTTATTCATTCTTTTTGGTATATTAAAACGATTGTATTAATTGTGGTAAATCTGATTTGGGAGTAAGAGTGCATCTTTAAGAAACCGCATAACTAAAATGTAATCTTTTTTATATAATTAAACTAAAGTAATACTTCTAGAGAGAGAAAGAAGAACGTTTAAGAAGGGAAGCTGAAGATCGAGAGAAAGAAAGGCAGAAGAAGCTAGATGAGGAGAAATTGAAGCGGGAAATGGAACGACAAAGGCAAGACGCCGAGGCGAGAGAGAGGGAACGGCGAAGAAAGGAGGAAGAGGAACGGGCTAAGAGGAAGGATCCCAACAATTGGGAGCCAATTGTGTAAGTTTGTAATACTCATATACTAGGAGCGACTCTGGAAAGATGAGGAAAAACCATAGAAAATGTCAAAACAAGTTCTTTGAGCTTTTAAATGAACATGTTAAAAACATTATGTCGGTAGTAGCGGTACAAAAAGGACAAGAAAGGGGTAAGGGGGATCATATTCGAATGATTGGCTGTCTATTGTGTAAGTGTGTAAGGTGAAAAAAATTGTCATTTTTCATAGCATAGCATATTAAAATGAAATGTAATAAATGTATGATATATAATGCAATGATTTCTTAGTTACGACCGACCTTGCGACGAAGTTGGAGGAAAAAAGGCGTTTCATTCCGGTGTATGTTGTATGGTAGCAGCGCCTCCGGGAGATATAGCGAGAGAAGATGTGGAATGTAACGCTAGTGACGAACTTGATGACGTCATTGAGATTCTTGACGACGGTGAAAAACCGGCAAGCTCGATTATCAATATTGAGTCAAAGAAAGGACTTCTAAAATCAGAGGTTTGGAAATAACATTTAATTCATATACAATTCGATCTATATTAAACGAATTCCACACAAACAATAATTCATGCAGCTGTTTAAGATTCAGTTGCCTAATAGTAAATGACCAGAGTGTAGCTCGTCTGGAGCACAAACGCCTTTTAGTTAAAGAGAATGAGATTATTAAAGTAGGAGATGAGTTATTTGAATTTCTTTTCTCAACAGTGTCCGTCACGAGTATATATCCCGCATTGCCCAGTCAACAATTCGAGTGACGAGTTGGTCCTGAAAGTTTCTGTGAACGGAAGCGATTGGGAAACAGCAGGGGTTGTTAGCCCAACTCAGGCAATGTCGGAAAATAAGGTTGCATTCATACTGCAGTTTCCCAGGTGTTATGTTAAAATACCAGAATCATCAATATTGCTGTCGTTTTTTCTATTATACAAACTAGTGTGTTATAAACTACCTAAAGTCAATAAAAGCTTTAGGTAAAAAAAAATGTTTGACTTAATTCAGTAATTTTTGTTTGTCCACTTAAAGTTCTTGATACGCAATCTTCGAAAAAATAAAATAGGTAGTATTTAGGACGGAAGACAACGGCAATTTGCGCTATTATACAATGGAAATTACAGGTACAAGCCGAATAGTCAAAATCCAAATGCAAACCCTGATAGAGGGCACACGGCTAGGGCCCAAGCGAATCCGAACTTGGTAAATGAACTAAAGGTTCCTTTTTGTATAAAAATGCACAGATAAAGTTTATTCCTCTTCAGAAAAATATCCCAGTCAGCAATCTCGTCGGCTTTGAGTTAAGCGAGTTTGAGAATATAAAGATCATGGTTATTGCAAGACCACGTGGTCAGACTGTGATTGTCGACAAACCTGGACTGAATTTCAACTCAATTACCGACAAGAATGTCAAACTATTTATGCCAAGAGACGCCTTTCCATCAAGGACTGAAGTTCGGCTGGTTGTTAGTATATTATGATAGTTGTATATTTTATGTAACTACTTTCTGATACAATGATACATGTATAATGAAAACCAATGGCTTTCTAGTGTGTAAATAATATGGCGTAATTTATACGCGTTATGATAAGCTGTTTTTGTTATGTATAATTCAGATGAATGATCTTATCTTGCTTTTTCAGGTTAACCCTATTTCGCCCGAAACAATTGTCCAGAATGCGAAAGACGACAGTCTGTGGGAAAATGTCATGTCGACTAGTTCTATGATATCAATCTCCTGTCAACGAGCGCCTGCAAAGGAAATTGAGGTTGACATAACACATCATACCACAGCTTCAGGTATAGCCATCTTTGTTTTGATAGTAGTTCTTTACATAAACATGTTAAATAATGCGTGCAATGTATGCGAAACTGTCACAGATAATTCAGTATGGTGGGGGTAATGTTAAAGCTGCACTCTCACAGATTGAAGGTTTGAAAACAAATATTATATTTTGTCTTGGAAGGAGCCAATTTTTGCGAGCATCCATGGAAACCAGCTATATAAGACTGCTGGCAAAAAATAGATCGCAGATTTTTATATTTAAGTTAAAAGAATGATGTTTTATGCATACAACATTATTTTTAGAACGGAAATATGAAAATCTACGATTTGTTTTTATGTCAGCAAACTTATATCATTGGTTTGCAGATATTATGCAAATATTTGCTCTTTCCAAGACAAAAAATAAAAAGTTGTAAAAATGGTATACCTGTGAGAGTGCAGCTTTAACACTTTTAAATGCGATCAAAAATTAGTTAATTAAAGGCAATGAAATGATCGTGTTTTTTACGTTCGCGACTCAAGTACTGGCCTTGTTGAAAGCAAGGTTGTCAAATTTGTCTTTGTTGTATTGTAATTTTGTTTGGCTCCCGTAGAGAGTCTGTTAGGCCTTGAATATAGTGCTTCTTAACAGGGTTGCAGTTTTATCTTTTGGCTACTTGGCTAAATTAACTGCAATTATGAAAAGTTATTTACATGGCTTTTCAATGACCATAGGAGGGCGTAGTTCACGTGGAAAACTGTACCACATGTTTACAACAAGAGATAAAGTATGGAAATTTGCTGACATGGAGTACAAGGGGACCAAAGATGTGGTATCCGTCACTCTGCCTGCCTTCAAGGACAGATTCAGGTATGATGTTCTTGTATGGTTGGTTCTTATACAATAATATATTAAACCAACGATATATATATAATCAATACTGTAAAAAAGACACACCTTACCACCGCTTCCAAGTATGCCACTAATACCATTGCCGGGATGCGATTGTCGTTTACATAAAATTAACATTGGATTTTTTTTTTACTTTTTTCAGTTTATTTGAACTTGAAATGCCTGCCAACATCCCTAAAGAAACAGCACTGAAGGTTGCGCAATCATGTCACGAACAAATGTTTAAGTCCCCGGTGAGAATGATTGTACGGCAGCGAGACGTTGATCCACAGAAAGCGTTAGTTATGATCGCAGGCAAAAAACATGTGATAAATTTTATTGATCAATTGAAGAATGATGGGTACAGTTATGGTACGTATTTATCACTACATTGTATTGCTTTACCAGCGCCGGATTTTTTGTGTTAAAGTTTTTTCATCAAATATGTAAATCTCATGCACTGTTTGAAAGTATCTGACTCGTAATAAAACTTCCATTCATTCGTCTGTCATGACGTTTAATATTAAACAAAAGAATTGTGACGGAAACTGGCGAATAGTCGAATTAATATTTTTAAGTGTGAATGACACTTATTTGCGTTAAAAACGAAAACTCGGAAACAATGAAACAACAATTTACTTAATAGGTCCTGATGTTACCAAACAGTTTGGGCTAAGAGACGGACAGAGGTTGATACTGACCTGCGCCGGAAACATTGGTACATCGTCAGGAAAGAACGGAGTGGTTTGTATGAATTTACCATTTCCTTTGTAAAGAAAACAGAATTTTAGAGCACGTGTGATTTAAAGGCAAAGAATCATTGCTGTTGCTTCTTCAGATATTTTTTCTTCTTAGTGATTTTTACTTTTCAAATGTCCTAGCTAGAACTTTTTCATGATGTTAAAGATTTTGTAATTGTCGGGAAGGATAAGCATATTAATGCTTTATAAAACAAGTCGTACAGAAAGGCCAAACTTTTTCAATCCAGGTCAAGATGACATACTACACCTATATGAACGTGATAAAAGAACCTCTACAGTTACACGTGGTTGACATGTACAAACAAAAGGATCTCCAGGAATATTGCGGGATCGTTCGTCTGACAGTCGATAATGGGACAGAGTTCCCAGACGAACAATTTGATTTGACTGTCACACTACCAAAGGTATCTTATTTATGTACTTTCAAGAATGTGTAGCATACTTTACTTCATATTTAATGTATATATTGTTTTGAAGGAATAAACACTATTTAAACATTAAAGTCAATAACATATTGAGCCAAGAACATTTCAATTTGGTTTGTACCTGCTTAAGATTTAAACAATAATTTTAGTTAAGTATTAAATTGAAAGCTGCTGTCTAATTCTATCTCTGTATTTTAGATTGAGAGACAAAAGACGATATTTCCAGGGACACGCGTTCGATTTCCTTATTATCGTAAGTCGTATATCATGTGTAATTTGATCAATTTAAAAGCTAACTGCTAGTGTAATACATGTTACAAGTCATTTGTAATCGTTACCTTCAGGTGGTACGAAGACTGACATACATGTCATAAAAAGCTGTTCATGTCAGTAGTACACATACACTTACAATAAATTTGAATAAATATACAAAATACATACGTATTGTCTTATTTAGTAGAAGTATGGATAGTTGTAGTAGTAGTAGTAGCATTGGCATTGGCCGTGGTAGCAGTAATAGTAGTAGTAGTAGTAGTAGTAGTAGTAGTAGTAGTAGTAGTAGTAGTAGTAGTAGTAGTAGTAGTAGTAGTAGTAGTAGCAGCAGCAGCAGCAGCAGCAGCAGCAGCAGTAGCAGTAGTAGTAGTAGTAGTAGTAGTAGTAGTAGTAGTAGTAGTAGTAGTAGTAGTAGTAGAAGAAGTCGTAGCGGCAGTAGTAGCAGCAGCAAAGTAGTAACGTTTCATCTGTCAACTGAAACCATTTTATTCAGGTAGTAATTTAATACCTGACATTGGATGAGACTTGCTAATGGTTTTAAATAGCGACCATTCGGCATATACAAATGTATGACTGCCTTAAGTATCGAAAATGGCTACGTTGTGGATGGATATCCAAAGTATTTTTAAATGGAATTGCAGTCACCGCCCTGGCTGGTTTTCTGAGCCGACAAGTTTGTGAAAATGATGAACTTTCATGGAAGGATGTCCTACTTGGCATAGTTGGGAGTAAACGTGAATTGGAGTCCTTAATCCGGGTTGCAAAGAGAAAAGTTGAAGACGACAACGATGCACCATCTGTGTGCACAGTTACTCTGTGTGATTGGATGAAGGCAACTACGAAAAAAGAAGATAAGGTTAACTTTTTTTGAAAACAAAGTGTTAAATGAACTTAACTCAGTAAGGGCAGATTGTTGTTATGTTTTCTCGAGCGAACTATCGTTTTTTGTTTTTGTTTTTTTTTTGTTTAACGATTGCTTGTCCTTCTACAAATCTTGTTCCCCTACAAATAGGGTTCCTCTAGAAATAGTGTTCCCCCCAAATATGCACGTTATACACTTTTGTTTTGCAGGTATATCACATTTTAGATACGCTTGACTATGAAGGCCTCTATGAGTTACATAATAAATGCAGTGCATTTGTACAGTTCCAGAAAGGTACGGCTCGGGTTATGTTCGTGTATGTTAACTATGTATCTTTTGAGCGTGTGTCAATTTCGTCGCTAATCTTCTGATCGTTATACAGCTCACCGTAATGTATTTGATATAAAACCCAAACCTCACAATGAGGTATCAAAAGGGCCAGTTTGAATAATTTCCACAAAAAAAAAAAAAAACAATTTGTACTTTGGTATGCCTCTTTGAAGTAATTCTAACTGTATTGGGCTGACATTTGAAATATGAGGTATTTCTTAATCAAGGCGCAAATATTCTAAAGTTCTTATTTAGAATTTAATTCATTTATGTGGAGTGTGTTTAATGTATGCCCCTATTTTTTTCCTGATTGCACTCTCTTTGGTTCAAACATTTTACAAAGTAAACACTCAAAGGATGAACTTACCATTTTACAGAGGTGATGACGGACACCGCTCTTTCGGAAATATCGTCAACAACTAGCAAATCTGCTAATGTGTTGGCGGAAGACCTGCATTTGAACAAAGAGGCTGTTGACAGATGCAAGAAGGAATGTGGAGAGGACAGTTTAGTCCTTCATCTTTTGTACGAGTGGAGGGAATCGGATGAAGCCATCAAGTATGGCGATCGGGCCTTGGATAGGCTACGGGCATTGTGTGGTGTATGAAATTTGATAGTTAAAACATAATTAACGGGGAGGATGAGATGCCACCTCTGACTGTTTCTATAATCGGATGTTTCCCTTTCATTTCTCAACCAGTATCGCATAAATTATTACTGGTACTGTTTACGTGCAAAAAAGGAACACGGAACACATCCATTTTTAGTTTTTAGTTTTTTAACACTGTACGTTCTACATTTTTTGTAATTATCACACCATTGCTATTAATATTGCTTAAAAGTGACCATTATTTTTTAATGTTGTAGCTTATTTTGAATTAACCAGAGTCCGCACTGTACTGTATGGCAAAGTTAACGCAATTATAAAACACAACTTGCTTAATTGTTTTGGAGGTGTGTGTTACTGTTTTTTATATTGTCTGTCTTATAGTGTGTCTTCTTCATCAGCAAACTTATTCGATATATGCACGTAAAACGGTGTAAGGAACACTTACTAATGGTATGAAAGCATTTGGTGTTATATATAATAAATGTATTTAAGTTTATATAAGTACTCGTCTGTATCATTTTTGTTTTATTTTACAAAGTATATTTGTTCTGTAATTATTCAGCATTACTTAACATCCTTGAACAATAACGACTTCTTGTTCTATAGCGGACGATTACGAATCGATCATTTATGGAATTGAATATATTAATGCACATGTATGAATGTTATACATTACAATTTGGGTATTCGACGTACGTTTTATTTCGACAGGAGTCCCAACAATTATCAAGGGCGTTGGTACTCGCTTGTGGGGCTCTTACTTTTTACTGTGGTTTTGTCGAGAATATAGTGTATACTATGGCTGTACTAATAAATGAAAAGCGCCGTGGACCGAGCAACAGCGCTCGTCTGTCTTTAAACGATCATATTATCAAAGCCAGTTTAGGACCGTTCTTTACTACTGCGTATTGTTTCTCGAAACTTGCATACCATGTTTAACTTCGATATCTTGATATGTTTTGAGTCATGGCATAGGTGACACTTTTGGCACTACAACGACTACGCCGACGATTTTCAGTCGTTACACCAATAAAATCAATCTTAAATCTGTATAAACGTCACAAAAGTCACAGAGTTGATAACAAATTCCTTTGTAAAATGGCTTATGTTCATGTGCCCAAATATGTAGCAAATATATGACACAAACATTATTCTAATTTACGACAATAATCTGCTAAGCTTTATATTGAATCCATGTATTAAAGTGATAATGTTATGAACCAGAGAAAAGTAGCAATATTAAATCTATAAATTACCGTCTGTGATACAGACATGATTTGATATATTTTCATAAATAGTGAAATATACGAAGCCTACTGCAATCATTTTGTTTGTAACCATTACACTTACAAGGACATGCTAATATTTTATGAATAATTTATTAATAATGTAGATCGAAAAAAGTGCGTTTAGGAAATCGCAACTTATAAATTATCAAAATGACGGATATAGCCGGTCTGATGATCCTTTGTACGCCAGACGCAGACTACAACATCTACAGGGCTTAACTGGAACATGTAAATGATTAGCATTCGATTACGATTTGCAGGTATATTAAGTAGTGCATGGTGTTTGGAATGATTCAAGGAATCACACCACAGCTATTTTGTTTTAGTCCTAGACGTTGGGGATCAACTTTGGTCAAGCTTACACCCAATATTTAAGTGATTGGGCGGTGCTAGCCCTGGATGTCCTTTACATGCCAGTACCCGGTCCCGGGATCACATCGCCTCCTTTTGGCCCTACAAGTCACTTAAAGTCATATACACGTTGGGGATCAATGGATATGAATGACATGGATGTCAACCCAAACCTTAATCATGTAAACGTATATTTATTAAATATTCTTTCAATATTACATATAGGGGTATTGCATAAAACAGAGTCAAGTCCAATCCTCGGTCAGCGTTCATCAATATATTTGTTTAAACGCTGGACGTCACGTGTTTTAAACAAAACTTTGATCATAAATATATAATTCCCTTCAATCGATATTCTTTCAATATAATAGTTATTGCATACGGCGGAATAACGTCCAGTCCTCTTTCAGCGTTCACCAGTATATGTTGCTGTTTAGTCTATTTGTTTCCTTTTATTTGCACAATGATGAATCTAGTACATTACATAACAGTCCTTTCTCTGCAAATACTACAATTATGATAAATTTCCTGATTGGCTGCTGTGTTTAATGTGTATGTTTGTTTTTTGGTCTCGATATACCTATTTCAGTACGTATACTTATTGGCTTCTAACTTGAAACATGGTGTCACAATATGCAACATCACTTACGACATCGCTTACCTTGATCCACTTCAAAAATGCTTACTTATAGCCTTTATGTTCATATTACAGATTAATAGAATAATAGGTAATACTCAATCACAACTCACTAACAAAGACGTAAGCGAAAAATGGTCTCCCCATTTCATTTCAAGGCATCCTGCATCTAATCTTCCGAAATGTGAAGGAATTTGCATTACCGATTTCGACTCCTTGCATTTGCGAATGTTGATTTCATCAAATGAATTTATATGGATACCATATGTTCATTAAATGAACATTTCCTGACAACAATTCACATGCTTAAATCACTGATTCTACTGAATAATGATATTCGATTTCGACTTTAGAAACCATGCATTCACTTTGGACGTTTGTGGTCATACCTTAAGACTGGGCATTCCCCCAGTCACAAACAACTTTACCAACATTAACTGTTAATGTATAAATATAACCAAGCAATTAAGCATACCAATAATAATAGGTAATAGTCATAGTTTTACAAACTATTCTGTGAAAACCTTTTTTTAAATGACTTACTAAAAGTAATATTAACATTGTAGATCTTTATAGGAATGTTTATTAGAAATATCGGTACTAGGTCCATATATTTCATGCATAAGTTTGCATTGTATGCATGATAAAGTTGTTTATTAAAAATATAACATAAACAGTATAAAGTAATATGCAACATCACATTTAGTTATAATAGATAAAATGTTACAAGAATAGATTTATCTCATACAATATCGTAAAGTGCATAGTGGCCCGTATTAACAAACAACTATTGAGATAAATGACATTCAATAGAAAGGTAAAACATATGACAACAACAACAAAACATACATGACATCTGCAGCTACATACAGTAAACTTACAAGTTTATGGAACTGAGTGTTCTCACTGGCAACCTCTGTATCTCTCAACTCACATCCGTGATAACTATGAAACTGTTTACTTCTGTAAACTAGTATGCAAACAGTAAAACACATGCAAAGGGTTATTTAAAAAGAGCTGCTATCTTGAAATACTGATAAAGAAACAGAATTTACCAAACCGTCCAAAAATACAAAATGCACAACCAATACAACATATTGCAATTAAAAGAATAACTCCCTACAATTCATTTAATATATACCAAACATAGAAATGCTCTATGGAAATGACTCCAGATCTCAGTTAAAACAAAAGACGTAAAATGCGCCAAAACCCTGCAGATTGCTATTCTCACAACATCAAAAATCAATCAAGGGAAGCAGACAACACAAAATATGAGAAATGCAGCAGACAACACTTTTAAAGAATGTTGGAATATTCACAGGGCATCAGTTACGCCTGCCAATCATGAACATGAATGTATGAAGTAATGCCTATAATGCAGAAGTCATGCTCCCTTTTTTCATACTTCATGCATACAACTATAACAATTCTTAACAAAATTCAATAACAGCTCGCGTGTATGCATACATTAATTATATACAAATCAACATTCTACCACGGGCGCCATATATTGTCTTTGGACAATTGACCAACTTCTTCGTCACCACTTCGGTCAACTGAAACACAGCGATCTGACCCCAAAGATTGAATGTCAGTGGAAACGTAATGTCAGTGGAGACTTTATTTCAATATTTCACAATGTTGTTATTTATATCTGCTAATAGGAATTGTACAAATAGGTATTCAAGAATGGAAATATATATATATATGACCCCAAAGATTAAATGTCAGTGGAAACGTCAAAACTAGCAAATCCTGAATCACTGTTCAGGAAACTCAAATTGGAAGTACTGGAATTATGAATGATGACTTCATCATGGCCTTTCGTCATCCGTAAGATCGGCGAATATTCTAGAGTTATCGAAGAGGCTGTTGGAATTTGTCTTGTCAGTCCACTCAGAACTTTGTTTGATCTTCTTGGCGTTGACATGGAAACGGCCTGTGGGTTCTGACATGCATGACTATTGGTAAAGGACACCCGATTCTCGATCTTGGGAGTCCGATAGTCAACTTCTTAAAGGCGTTCTTCAGCAGCCTTGTTGCTATTTATCTTCTGCATATAGGCGCTCCTCAAATGTGCACTGACGCTGGTCGCCACTTCCGGACTACAATAACTGTTCGCAGACAGGTAGGTGACTCCCTCCCGTGCGCAATCCCGGTAGCCGATCTGGTGTGAGGTTGCGGAGGAAGCGCCCTGAATTGAAACAATCCAAAACTTCCTTCCACCTATTATACATTAGTATTTTGTATCCACGTCGGTCATTTAATACTAGTAATCGTTTTCGGAATTATTCCCCCAAAAAGATTATGGTTATAATTCTACCATAGTTCTGTCTTAGCAGTCAGTCAGTGGTTTAAAAGACCTGCTTCGGTACTCGAAAATATTCATTTATAGAAGAAGATCTAATAGAAATACGAGTTGTGTTTTTCACTCTGGGAACTGGAAAATACATACCAAACTATGTTGTGTCTGGTGATATAGGATTGAAACCAGCCGAGACTTAATTTCAATATTTTCTGGGAGTAGGATTATTGGTCCCAGATATTTCACAATTTTGTTATTTAACTGCGAATTGTACAAACAGGTATTCAAGAATTACAAACTGCAAGACATAAGGAAATAGCACGTAAAATGAATGGATCTTATAAGGAATATATAAGTTTAAACCATTCCACAAGGTAATGAATACAAAGCATGTTCACTTTACGAATGGTTTTGGTTTATAGAGTGTTAAGTTCGAAACATAGTGAATAGTAACATAATTAAAATAGTGGTATAAATCTTAGATAAAATATCTCACTGCAGGCTAGTTTCTTCACGCGGAGCTTTATCGTTATCTTCGTAAAATAGAATGTTCCTTTTCTTGGAAGTCGTTTGCAAAATTGAATTGTTTGATTGCTCTTTTATTTCGCTTTACGAAATTCCTATTTTGCTTGGGGTAAACATTTGTTTGAATTTACTGATTAAGAATATTTTTAATTTTGGCTTTTTTTTCGAAAAGGGACTCCAATTCCCAATAGCCAAGACCACGTGTATTAGGTATTTTAAATTTAAGCGAAATAGCCATGTGGTCCGTTGTTTGTATTATAGCAGGTCTGGGTCCATGATTTCGAACAGCCTCAAGTCCAAGTCTTAACTCAAACTCAGAAAAGCATTTTGTGAAGGAACAAAAATCAATCATTTCTTCCATTTCTTTTACAAAAAAATTATGTAAATGATAGTAAAACATTCCAATAGCAATTTAGTTCAGCTAATTTCACCATCAATGCTTTGATAGAAGGAAAATAACATTGAAATGAAGTTTTGTCATATTGAGTCTTGCGTCTTAATTCAGACTTGAGACTGTTCGTAATCATTGCCCCTGATGTCTGCTGGCGTTAACGACTATTTATACGTGTAGGTACAAGATGGCGTATACGACTATTTATACGTGTAGGTACAAGATGGCGTTAACGACTATTTATATGTGTAGGTACAAGATGGAGTTGGCGTGTACGACTATTAATACGTGAGGGTACAAGATGAAATTAGCGTATACGACTATTTATACGTGAGGGTACAAGATGAAGTTGGCGTATACGACTATTTATATGTTTAGGTACAAGATGAAGTTGGCGTGTACGACTATTTATACGTGTAGGTACAAGATGGCGTATACGACTATTTATACGTGTAGGTACAAGATGAAGTTGGAGTATACGACTATTTATATGTGTAGGTACAAGATGAAGTTGGCGTGTACGACTATTTATACGTGTAGGTACAAGATGAAGTTGGCGTGTACGACTATTTATATGTGTAGGTACAAGATGGCGTGTACGACTATTTATATGTGTAGGTACAAGATGAAGTTGGCGTGTACGACTATTTATACGTGTAGGTACAAGATGGCGTGTACGACTATTTATATGTGTAGGTACAAGATGAAGTTGGATTTAAATGTGGATGCATTTTTTTTAAATCATTTTCATGTGTAACTTATTTGTCTTTAATGACAAACACAAAAAGTATATGATTAAGGCACAGATAAAAATATCAACCTATAAAAATGTAACATTTTTATTAAATGTCGATTACAAATCTTCACTTAAATGCTCATAATAAAGATTTATGCTTTTATTGTTTAATTATTATTTTAATGGATAATCATGTTTAACACAATTTACGTCAATGATTAAAACAAAAAAGCACATGATTTATGTACAAATAATCATATAGGCGAAAATGGCCCCTTTTTTAACGCGAGAGTTTGTGCCTATCAATTAAAAAAAAATACTTATAAAGGCTAATATTTTGTTTATCTGTACACAAATCATATATTGGTTTTCATATCAAAAACGTATACACATCCTGGATGACATAATGCACAGAAAATGAATTATACTCAAGTTCACCAATCGGAACACCTCGGCCAGTATCCAACAGGAATTTGTCTATCTCGAAGCTTGCCGGAGATGGCCGAGTTGTTACGATTGTCAAGTTCACGTTTACGTACTGTTTCGCAAACCTCCTGCAGCAGTTCACGTATTCTCGATCGTAATATTATTATACACATATGACCATTAAATGTTGAATTAAGACGTTTAAAATTAAGTAGATACCAGGGCCGATCAGGATTCGACGTTAGAGGGGGCGTAACTTAGGGGCGTTCCCTTTTGAGTTGCAGCCCTCCCTCAGAAACGAAATTTATTTTCGTTTAATGTGTTGTCAGGGGGTGGGGGAATTTTTATCAATTTCTTGCCCGGTGCATTTTGGGCTTATTTTATTACTTTTCTTCTCCAATAATGATATTAAAAGTAAACTTGGACGATTTTAGGGGGGGGGGGCGCACGCCGGGGGCGCGTGCCGGGTGCGCCCCCTCAATGAATCCGCTAGTGGATACATATTATTTTGAAACTAAACTATCAGAACTGATATGTTACCGAAATATATCGTCATGTCAACACTTTATGTCATCAAAGGTGCGTTTCTCATGATGATGAGGACAGTGAATTTGTTATATGAGCAGTTGTCGTGGCCGAGTGGTTAAGGCGATGGACTAGAAATCCATTGGGATCTTCCCGCGCAGGTTCGAATCCTGCCGACAACGCAGTTTTTTTTTGCCGTTAAAATGAATCACCTGTTCCAAATTTTAGGCATTCGGCACAGGCGGTGTGGCACTGATAGAGAACCCACGGGATAGTTCTACAGTTTTAGACGGGGAAAGTGGTTGTTCCACTCGGTGTCTCTTTAACTATTTCCCACAGAAGTTTGAGGCACCATTTGCTGCGGAGCTAGATCATTTCATTCACTGTATTGATTGTAAGAGTTTATGATATAAGGACAAACCTGATAGTACGTTTAGAGAAACGCGCTAGGGTGCTATTAATGAAGTGCCTCCTTAAAAAGGAACCGACATATACAAATTCTAAACATGTTATTTGAGTTTTAAAGATTATATATTTAT
This sequence comes from Mya arenaria, assembly GCF_026914265.1. Classification (NCBI taxonomy): domain Eukaryota; kingdom Metazoa; phylum Mollusca; class Bivalvia; order Myida; family Myidae; genus Mya; species Mya arenaria. Next base: position 24,496,062 of record NC_069136.1, on the reverse strand, counting down.
TTTATTTTATTTGGCTAATTTAGTTTTAAAAATGTATTCCCTTCATATATCATTTTCCACCATGTTAAAGCTGCACTCTCACAGATTGAACGTTTTGATATTTTTTATATTATTTTTTTGTCTTGGAACAAGCCAAAATATGCGAAAATGCATGGAAACTAGTGATATAAGACTGCTGACAAAAATAAGATCGCAGCTTTTTCATATTAAAGTTCAAAAATTGATGTTTTATGCATTTTTCTTTAACCGTTAGTAACGCTTTTAGCCATAAAACATTAATTTTCGAACGGAAAGATGAAATTCTGCGATCTGATCTTTTGTCAGCAGTCTTATATCACTGGTTTACAGATATTTACGCAAAAATTGGTTCATTCCAAGGCAAAAAATAAAATAAAAATTGTCAAAACGGTAAATCTGTAAGAGTGCAACTTAAAATGAAAAGTTCACTTGGATAATCTTTGGGTTGACGGACCCTGTATCCGTAAGTGTAATTGACAGTTTTTCACAACAATGTAAGTTTCCGATGATTATAACAATGGCAATGGTGTGTCCATGACTTACGATTCAAAGGATCAAACGCCTGTTAATAATCTAAAAACGCACATTTTATTTGTTCCAGGAAATACTACTCCACTTGTTACTAAGGAAGAAAGCTTGTGTGCTGCTGACACACGGTGTACAGTCGTACAGAGAAAAACGTGTCGTATTTTTCTTAATTAATGTGAGGAAAGTAGACAATCATAAGCTTAAAAATACTTGGCACCCGCTTGTGGGGCTCTTACTTTTTACTGTGGTTTTGTCGAGAATATAGTGTATACTATGGTTGTACTAATATATGAAGAGCGCCTTGGACCGAGCGACAACGCTCATCTGTCCTTAAACGATTATAATTATCAAAGCCAGTTTAGGACCGTTCTTTACTATTGCGTATTATTTCTCGAAACGTGTGTACCAAGTTTCACTTCGATATCTTGATCTGTTTTGAGTCATGGCGTAGGTTACACGTTTGGCACTACGACGATTACGCCGATGGTTGTTACATCGATAATCTTAAATCTGTATAATCGTCACACATGTCACAAAGTTGATAACAACTTTATATTCTTGTGATAGTGGCTTATGTTAATGTGCACAAATATATAGCAAATATATGACTCAAACATTATTCTAATTTATGACAATAATCTGCTAAGCTCTTTATTGAAACAGCACCCAGGTATTAAAGTGATAATGTTATAAAGCAGAGAAAAGTAGCAATATTAAATCTATAAATTACCGTCTGTGAGACAGACATGATTTGATGTATTTTCATAAATAGTGAAATATACGAAGCCTATTGCAATCATTTTGTTTGTAGCCATTATTCTTACAAGGACAAGCTCATATTTTATGAATAATTTATTAATAATGTAGATCGAAAAAGTGCATTTAGGAAATCGCAACTAATAAATTATCAAAATGACGGATATAGCCGGTCTGAAGATCCTTTGTACGCCAGACGCAGACTACAACATCTACAAAGCTTAACTGAAACATGTAAATGATTAGCATTCGATTACGATTTGCAGGTATATTAAGTAGTGCATGGTGTTTGGAATGATTCAATGAATCACACCACAGCTATTTTGTTTTAGTCCTATACGGTAGCGATCAATTTTGGTCAAGCTTACCCCCAATATTGAAGTGATTGGGCGGTGCTAGCCCTGGATGTCCCCCACATGCCAGTACCCGGTCCCGGGATCACATCGCCTCCTTTTGGTCTTATTAGCCACTTAAGGTCATATACACGTTGGGGGTCAATGGATCTTGATGACATGGATTTCAACCCAAACTTTAATAATGTAAACGTATATTTTAATGGATATTCTTTCAATATTACATATTGGGGTATTGCATAAAAAAGAGCCACGTCCAATCCTTGTTCAGCATTCATCAATACAATTGTTTAAACGCTGAACGTCACGTGTTTTAAACAAAATTTTGATTGTGAATATATAATTTCCTTCAATATATATTCTTTCAATATAATAGTTATTGCATACGACATAATAACGTCCAGTCCTCGTTCAGCGTTCACCAGTACATTTGTTGCTGTTTTAGTCCGTTTGTTTTCTTTTATTGGCACAATGATGAATCTAGTACGTTAGATAACAGCCCCTTCTCTGCAAACATGAAAACAATTATGATAAATTTCCTTATTGGCTGCTGTGTTAAATGTTTTTGTTTGTTGTTTTTTGTCTCGATATACCTATTTCAGTATTTTCTTATTAGCTGATAACTTGAAAATAATGGAGTCACGATTTGCAACATCACGAAATACGTCATTTCAAAAACATTCAACAGGCGGTTTATCGCTTATTTACACCTTGATCCACCTCAATAATGCTTACTAAGTGCCTTTATGTTTTATGGTTTCCCCATTTCATTTCATGGCATCCGGCATCTAATCTTCCGAAATGTTAAGGAATTTGCATTACCGATTTCGACTACTTGCATTTGCGAATGTTGATCTCATCAAATAAAATTATATGGATACCATATGTTCATTAAATGAACATTTCCTGACAACAATTCACATGCTTAAACCACTGATTCTACTGAATAATGATATTCTATTTCGACTTTCGAAACCATGCATTCACTTTAGACATTTGTGGTCATACCTTAAGACTGGGCATTCCCCCAGTCTCAAACAACTTTACCAACATTAACTGTTAACTTATAAATATAACCAAGCAATTAAGCATACCAATAATAATAGGTAATAGTCATAGTTTTACAAACTAATCTGTGAAAACTTTTTTTTTAAATGACTTACTAAAAGTAATATTAACATTGTAGATCTTTATAGGACTTTATTTAATATTGTTTATTAGAAATATCGGTACTTGGTCCATATATTTCATGCAAAAGTTTGAATTGTATGCACGATAAAGTTAGTTATTAAAAACCCGTTTAGAAGTTGATAGCTTACGGACATACTCGCTTAACCAATCCTAGCAAAGTATAACGCAAAAAAGGCTTTTGCTAACTCCCTAGTCCTAATCTTATATAATATTTGCAAAATGTCTGACTTGTTTAGAACCAAGGACTGTTTAAACCTGCTCACAAAAAGGGCCTACGACTCAAAAGGAAATCAATTTCGCAAGGTTCATTTATTTGTTACGCCTGCCAATCATGAACATGAATATATTAAGTAATGCCTATAATGCAGAAGCCATGCTCCCTTTTTCATACTTCATTTATACTACAATAACAATTCTTAACAAAATCCAGTAACAGCATATGCATACATTAATGTATATACAACTTAACATTCTACCACGGGCGCCATACATTGTCTTTGGTCACTTGACCAACTTCGTCGTCATCACTTCGGTCAAATGAAACACAGCGATCTGACCCCAAAGATTGAATGTCAGTGGAAACGTCAAAACTATCAAATCCTGAATCACTGTTCAGGAAACTCAAACTGGAGGTACTGGAATTATGAATGATGATGTCATCATGGCCTTTCGTCATCCGCAAGATCGGCGAACATTCTAGAGTTCTCGAAGAGGTTGTTGGAATTTGACTCGTCAATACACTCAGAACTTCGTTTGATATTCTCGGCGTTGACATGAAAACGGCCTGTGGGTTCTGGCGTGCATGACTATAGGTGAAGGGCACCCGATTCTCGATCCTGGGAGTCCGATAGTCAACTTCTTGAAGACGTTCTTCAGCAGCCTTGTTGCTATTCAGCTTCTCCACATAGGCGCTCCTTAAATGTGCAGTGACGCTGGTCGCCACTTCCGGGCTACAATTACTGCCCGCAGACAGGTAGGTGACAGCCTCCCGTGCGCAATCCCTGTAGCCTGTCAGGTGGGAGGTTGCGGAGGAAACGTCATCTGTTTGGTCGTTGGCTACGCGATTGGCCCGCTGCCGCTGCTGTAGACGTGTCAGATGGAAGACGGTGAGCTCCAAAATGTCCGCCTTGTCCACACGCGTCATTGATGACACCTGAAGATAGCAAACCAAATGTGGCGTTAGATTTACTGATGCAAACATGTAATAATAGAAACCACAGAATAACCTCACTATTTTGTTCTATATATAAAATGTTAAAATTCTGTGATGTATGATTTATTTAGGTTTTACTATAGTACATCCTATTTCTCACAGACAGCATTATTGTCCATGTTTGGTTAATCTCCATATGAATATTTATGATGATCTAGTGCCCAGTTGGCATGGCTTGCGAGACGGACGTATACTGTGCCATTTGGCTGACTAAGTCCGATTCCATGTCTTTTCAAAGGTTTGAAATATAGGAAGCTACATTTAAGAACATGTGATTTGTAACAGAAACTGTTAAACATAAGATGTAATTGTATATAACATTTGACAGAATCGCATATGCTTTTTAGAACCGTTATGCCACGGCGTACCTGTTCTCGGATGGTGTCCGCGATAAGGAGCTTGAGGCGGTCAATACTCGCGTTCATCCTCTCGCGGCGTTGACGCTCAACTAGAGGCTTGCGTACCTGCAAGGGTTACAAAATTTGCTACTTATTAATACTGAAATATGTTTATTCAGATTAGTTTCTAAAGTTATTAAAAATCGTTAGCTTGTTTAGATTCACAAAAAAAATCGTTAGCAAACATCATGATATCATCTGCAAGAATATGTTTAGGTTAATAAAGGTAATAAACAAATACGATGCTATTCTGCTTTATATTGATATAAATGAAATTATGCAGTTCTGTTGTTGTTGTTTTTCATTTTTGAAAACAAACAAATCCTCATAACAGCCAGAAATATTTATTACGACGTGTACATAATACTTTGTCAACAAACATATATCATGAAATATACAAATAACATTCAGCAAGACTATGATGATATGTATATATAAATAAATCTAGTAAACATTCACGTGTCAGGTAAACAAAAAAACAACAACAAAAAAACATAACATTTATTGTACATATAATAAAACACCAACCTTTCTCAGATACGAAGCAACCTCTCGAGGAGAATTTCGCATATCAGCCATTTTATATATGTATTTTAATAATTAAGAAGCTGCTCTTTTGCGAAATAAAATATTTATTGGAATACAGGGTGAACTCCTGTTGAGTTGTGATATCGAAGCTTAAGCATTTATGTTTGATGTTTGAACAAATTCCCATGAATATATAGCACGAATTACTTGCGTCAATTGTCACGAGATTATAATTATCACTTCACGTGGACATCCTTAATTGACACGTGTGTTGAGTAATGAGGTGGACAACTTTAACTAATTGTCGTCGTAAAGTGAGAACTGTGCCTCAAATTCGTTTTAACTCTTTAATTAGTGTAATTAATTAGCAAGTATCGTTTTAAATGATTGGAACTGAATTGAAACAATCCAATAATTCCTTCCACCTACTATACAATAGCATTTTGTATCCACGTCGGTCATTTTATACTAGTAATCGTTACACTTTTCGGAATTATTCCCCAAAAAAGATTATGGTTATAATTCTATTTTAGTTCTGCCTTAGCAATCAGTCAGTGGTTTTCAAGACCTGTTTCGGTACTCGCAAATGTTCATTTATAGAAACAGTAGAAAAACGAGTTGTGTCCTTTTCTGAGAACTAGACAATACATACTGCACGCTGTTTCTATAAATATAGGACTGGAACCAGCCGAGACTTAATTTCAATATTTCACAATAATGTTATTTATATCTGCTAATAGGAATTGTACAAATAGGTATTCAAGAGTGGAATTCTGTGTCAATTTTATTGTGAAGATTTTGGAGACTGTACTAATCCGTTGAACAAGAATATACTGTAAACTGCAAGGACTGTCCACATAAGCCTTTTATCTGTGACAGGGTAATGGTGGCTTAGGTGACTGGTGGTACCAATCTGCATTTCTGCCCACACAAAACATGTGCTACAACGCCAATTATTTGCAATAATTTACTTGTAGCATTTTAGTCACTGAATTTTATTTTATAAGAATACATATATATTTTGCAATGTTCAAATGTACATTGCATATTAATTTTACAATGTTCTTTTGTTCGTTACGTATCCACCACGTTACAAGTACATGCTTTAGATATTTATCTTTAATGCATATCGCCCTAAGTGCATTTTGTTGTTAAAACGTCTTATTTCTAAATGCGGCGGTCCAGCATGGACAAAGTTATGTAATATTAACTTATTAATAGCCTTGTGACAGTCACGTGGTAGATACTGACCAAAAGATACTGATAAAACATTATTTTCTGGTTTTGACAAGCGTCGAGGATACACCTCTGTTAGGATTTCCTATCAAAATTACAAAATATATGAACATTTTAAACTAGTGAAAAGGAATTGTTACCACTGTTATTCATTATTATCACATTCAAATAAAACACTTAAAACTTGTATGCTGTTTTACTTGGATACTTTCGAAGTGAGCGTTGGACAACTAATAGTTATAACAACATTGCTTCATAGTCGACTAAGACTTCCGGACATTACTTTTACTACTACTACTTTTAAAACCCGTTACACGACCAGTTTTTCATCCTGTCATCACATGGAGTATCTGAAAATGACAGAGAAAAGCCAATGCACTTATATAAGCTATACTAGAATTACGCCTCTGTGCACAGGCAGTTTATTGTTTAATGACAGTTCCACACAAACATTGTGAGGTGTCCAATACAGCAGACTGACAAAAATGCATATTTAACATATTTAATATATATATCTGTCAGCGAGTTGTTGCGTCAAAACCACAGCAAATGAGCAACTTACTAGAAATGTATGTTCAGTAAAAAGTTACAACTATTACCGGGCACACCCAGAGCATTAAGTTACTTGACAGTAGACTCATAAAGATCTCAAAATCACAAAAACTACCAGTAAGCTGTTAAATACTTCTGAGGAAAGACATGTGGTAGAAGTAATTTGTAAGAGAATATGCCAAGCTCTAGCTTGATTATTTAGTCCCAAATTCAAAGTGTAACATGTTAAGTAACACGGCAGAGATTGTTTAATCACACAACATCAAAGTAACAAAGGAAAATGAGAAATGGTCTTAAACTCTGTCACATTCATTGAAGAATGTCTGATGGTGGTCTTTCACGCTGACCAAAGCAGAGAATATGTGAAGTTGCATGCACAGAATCACACACCTTCACACTCCAACAGTCATTGAGTACAAACTCTCACTAAATCACTTACACAAACACACACTTAATCAATCAGTCAATCAAACAATGCACACCAACCTGGAAAGCTATGACATCGTTTGGAAGAGATGAAACTTGCAGCCTGGTAGATCGTTGTTGACTTCACTTAAAATTTCCCAAACAGTAACTGCAATTAGAAAAACATGTAGTTTACAGATTGAAATGAAGATGTTTGCATTACAACAAAGCCTAGCAAAGCATAAAATTAAACATGCCTGTTGACTGGGGTAACACATTCCCAAATTGACCATCAGCACGTGTGTGTGTGTGTGTGTGGGGGGGGGGGGTATCAAGAATATTATGATGCAAATGTAACCTTTGGGCTTATTTTCTTCGTAAACGCCATGATGAGTTCGATATTTATTTCATTCATATATGGAGAAAAAAACAGGACAGCTGTGATGTTTTTATAATATACATATTGTTCATTGTGAATTATAGTCAACCTCTTTACTAAAATTTTGTGGTATTCGCTTGTATCGTTTGTTCAGATTGGTATCTTTTGTAAAGTTTTATTACTATTACATACAATGTATTGTCACGCCTGTACTATTTATAATAGATATTGAGCGCATTGTCGTGTAGTAATTATCCCATATAATATCATTGAATTTCATTCGTAAAGGTATTACTGTGCCTTTAATATTTCTTTTAATCAGATTTTATGGTGTCCCTTTAAATTTCAATTTTCTACATAATTAACTTATTGTTCACTGCAAACATAATTTTTATATTATTATGTCAAGTTTCTATAGGTGTTTGTGTTTTTTGCTTTATATTTCAATTGTTATATGCTTTGCTTTTTGTTGTTTTTTTTTATCTCTATTTTTGCTTAAATTACAGCAGATATATTTTCTGTACTGTGCTATTTATTACATTTCACTGCGTATTTTCCATATTAACTTGGATAAATTAGATTATTCTCGTTTTATGTTCTATGTAGCTTTAAAGGATGTACATAAGCATTTTAAATTTATTTAATGTTACCCGGAATTATCATTTTAATTCTTTTTATAATCTGCTGTCAGTTCCGTTTATAAGGGCGACAACTGCTATATCTTAAGTTACAATTCATACAACAATTACCTCCCATATATATCATGCCATTGTCACTTTTGCTTAATGCTTTTCTTGGTGTTGTTCATAATTCAGTAAGCACTAAGTTACTTATTATTTGCTTTAGTTACCGGTTTCATTTAAGTAGTTTTATTTATTTTAATCGGAGACCAGGGTTCATTATACTTAAGTTAAATTTACATTTCGGAAGAAATGCTTTTCTGGGCGGGGGGAATATGTCACCAGGTGTTAAATTATAGGTAGTGCGAGTGTTTCCCAGGCGTGTATGTTCCTTATGTATGATTAGCTTGAGTGTGAATACTAATTATCCTGTCATGGCAGTGGACACTTTTTACTACATAATAGTTGTATTCACGGTCTATGCACAATTTATTAAATCCTTTGTCCCTTTTTGTTCTTCTTTAGTGATTTCACATTTGCTTCTCGTAAAGGCCTCCTCACACATAGGCGAATCCATCAAACGCAGCCTGGCGAATTGGATAATTTTGTCAATTCTGACGAATTTTGACCGAAACTGTTTGAAAATTTGTTAGACAATTTGAAATATAACGAAATGTAAACGTAGGTGAACTATTTGTTGCGAATGATTTACGAAGTGTGCATTGGATCGCGCGAACAAATTTTGTTCATTCCGTAAGCGATTACGAACGTAAACATGCAAACCAAAGCGCAACTTTGCGCATGCTTCCGAAGCCGTCCGAAGCTTTCCGAAAGCGTATTTCCGCATCCGGCCGTTACCGGACACCGTACGCGACTGGCAAAAGCCAGGTGGGGTCAATTTGCCTTCTAACTTTGTCCGACTCGACACCACGTCGTATTGCTGTTTGACTGCTGTTTAATTTTCAACTTTTTTGAAGTTTTGTAAGTGCACAAGAACATCCCTGTGACCCCTGTGGCCAACGTGGCCTCCCCTCTTTCTCAGGCTATGTTGTCCTCATGTCAACATGTCCGTTATGGACAGATCGTATTTCTATACTAAATACTAAATTTGACTATATTATAAAAACATCATAGCTGTCCTGGTTATTTCTGCATATATACGTATGGATTCTTAAGAAAAATCTGTGTATGTGAAGGTAGATTAAGGTCCACAAAAGGATGAATGCTGTCAAAACCACTTCACTTCATACACTTATTCTGTTGCAAAAGAACATTTTACTGATTATTATTTAGATTTCGTAACCTTAAAATGAGGCCTTTTTAATACATAGATAACTATCCTTGGACAAAACTTAGCACCTGTTGCTCATCAACTTGAAACTTCATATGTAAATAGATTTCATGGAGGGCTAGTGCAGTGCACAATAACAGTAACTCTTGCTTTCTTAGTTTTAGAGTAATTGCCCTTTGTTAATTTTCAAGCTAAAATTTTGTCAGGGGAATATATCGTAAACTATAAGAGGTGTCAACCAGAAACTTAATAGGTAGATATATCTCATTGATGGCAAGTGAAGTGCACAAGAACCATAACTCTTGCTTCCATATTACTAGAGTTATTGCCCTTTGTTTATTTCTGTTGTTGATTTTTGTCCGGCTTAACGTTGTTACCTTCAGTGCAAATGCCACCTACACTTGAAAGCTTAATGGCAATATCATTGTATATAAATGTATAAAATACCAATCTAACAGCTATAATGTCGACAGTAGATAATTCGCCAGGCGACACATCCCACTCGCGGAGTTCTAGTTAATGTATAAAGAAGTTAAGGTTTGCATAAAGGTGTCAGCCAGCAACGAAATGTTCCCGGGGTCTTTGTACCCCTTCAAGTGGTTCTTAAAGAAAGGTTTCTCCCCATTCAGGTAGCATTTGAAGATGAGTACATTGCATTCTTGTATGTATTTTTAAGTTTTACACATGATTTATATCATATCTGAAGACAATTACGTGGTTTTGAATGATATTTTGCAGGACCTCTTTGGTGGATGGATTCATATGACCCCAGAGATGCGGCCATGACTGTGTCACATGGACATTATTGATAGTGGCTGTAAAGAAATGATGTTAGCAGAAAAAAAACTAAACAATCTTGATATGGTTTTCTGGTGTTAAATCAACAGACAAAGTGTTCATAATTTGGGAACTAGTCATTTCGTACCCTGACCATTTACCAACTGAAATAAAATATTGGTTACGAAATGACTGTAGGTCGGGTTCGAAATGACTATTTTATGGGTACCAAATGTCCAGAAAACGGAGGGTACGAAATGGTCAGGGAACGAAATGACTACAAACCCATAATTTGAGGGGGGGGGGGGGGATTGGCAAAGCTGAATTTTTTTCTGCAAATTCATAATAAGATGGAAGAAGACAAGTTCGCTGTTATTTTTCATTCAGTGATCATTCATTTTTAAACTATTTGGGTATTCTGCTTTTTAATTATTGCCTTTTACATTTGTCGATGTTAAAAAAAATGCGTTGTCTATAAGTTTAATTGCATTATTACGCAAAAACGCAGTTTATTCGCACTATATAAACCGCATAATTTATGATGAATAACCGTTCCAGCGTTGATATTAGCAAGTTACTTAATATACAGAACGCAGTTCGTAGATATTGGAGCAGATTGGTAACTAGGTAATTTAGATGTAAATTGGTTGTTGACAAATGCTGTAAGTGTTCTAACATTGCTTCGGTTGATACGCGCGTGCGCGCATTAATTCGTCAAAAGTTAAAAATGTTAATGTATGTCGATTTGTCGAAGGGTAATACTGAAATACTTCAATAAAAGTCTGCAGACATAGCGACCTACAGTCTAAAAAATAGGCAAAGTATGACTTGAAACGTAAACATTTCGTAAGGAAATTCTTCTTGGATTGGAAAAAGCTGACATTGAGTCCATACATGCATTAAATGTTTTATTTTATGCATGCCCTGGACTATGTTACTTTCGATTACTGTCAATGTACATTTACTGTGTGCAGAAGACTTTGTTCAAAGTCTTCATTCGATTTTATGATACACACACTGTTTACGTCAATTCCTGAAAAAAATGGAATAAAAATATGGCAGCCAATATAATATGAGCTCTCGTATCATTGTCTTACAAAATATTGCAAAAACTCGCTATTTCGAAATCTGATATCTCGATTTTCCGGTTGTGTCGGACGTTGTTCCCGGTACCGAATTTATTCCTTCTTATTCTATATAAAATAATTCTGCTTATTTCGATTTATCTATCTCGATTTGCGGCATGTCGCTAAATTTACGCGCATATCACAATAGCAAACTGACTTAATTGAAGGATAACTGTGTAAATAATTAAAGCTGTTTGTTTATGTTTTTTTTTTATTAAAGAGACAACCTCGTTTGTTTTAAGTTTTGTATATAACTGGAGAATTTATTGATTTGATAACCCCCACCCCCATTTGATAACAATCCCAAATTGGCTCAGAAAGAATTACTTCAAATGCCAGTTGTTAGTTATACTGCTCTGGTCGACCAATTCAGAGAAGGACCCGGGATAAAACACAAATACCTCACTTTTTGTAAAATGACAAGACCGTTCAAATGCGAATGTAAACATCATACATCGCACTCAAATGTGTTGGGTTTGTTGATATTATCTATATTTTGGATGTGTCGAATTTTCGTTATCTCGATTTTTTCATAGGCCCTATGACTTCGACATATCGAGTTCCGACTCTAACATTCCAAAATCCTCGGCCATTTTATCGAAAACATCCTTGGATGTATTTGGACGGTTTACATACTCAGACATCGGTATGTTTGAGTCCGCTGCAAGTAGATCGCATAGTAATCTAATTTAGCAGTTAAATTCTTGGGAATCTTAATTTTGTTTGCAATAATACACTTCGCTGGCAATCAATTTAAACTTAGATCAATACATACATGCTAAAACACTACATTTAATTAATGATTTAATGACGAACCACTTCAACTGATGTACCGGCATACATCCGAGGTTGTTTTCGATAAAAATGGCCGAGGAGTTCCGAATGTGACTGAAATTTGTTCAGCGCTGTAGACGCCCGTATTTGGTATGAGGTTCAAACACATAAAATGAATGAACTAGATGCAAATGATTACGCATTGTTGAAAAGAAATAGTGAAGTTGGCATTGTTTACGAGCGTAGGAAGCAAATACCAATTCAAAATTCATACTTGAAGATGGTATAATCTCATATGATCATTAAACTGTTATGTCTACGTAAAACGATCAAATATGCAGCGTTGTAAGACCTTATTTTTCCCAGATCATATTTTCCCCGATTATTCCCCTCTGGGGAAAAATCGGATCCCATTCTTTACAGCTGGGAAAAATAAGATCACATATATCAGACTTTCAAACGTTTGTCACAGCTCCTGGGAAATTTGTGGTCGAGGCTGTTTTGTATATATGTACCATGAATTCACATTCCTCACAGATTTTATTTTCAACTGAATCACATTTGTCACAGATTGCTATTGTCAATATTGCAGATATATTTTGTTGATGTTCATTTATGCGTATATATTCTAGTTATAAAGAATCGTTAATAATGTTGTTTTTGTTGTTGTTGTTGCTGCTGTAAGCCTCCACTTGGCGTCAGTTGTAGGCGCAGTTTTGTTGTTGTTGTTGTTTTATGCTATTGTTGTACGGGTATTAATGGTATTAGAAGAAATAGAATGTGTTGTTGTTGGCACCGTAATACTAGTTGTATGCGTAGTAGTAGTAGATGACATTGAGGTTGTTGTTGTGAATTTTGTATTGGCATAGACAGATGTACTGGAGAAAGTATTTTGGACGCTTTCAACGGCTAAATTTCGTGCAAGCAGTGACTACCGCAGTGCCAGCAGAGCTTTTGTTAAAAGATAGTTCAGTTCCGACCTGGCCTATAGTGTAACAATTCACCCTCGGGGTCACAATCCGACCAAGATAAATATAGAGAAAAACTTTGTTTAAGAATTGTTGTTGTTGTTGTTATGCCGCCCTTCGTAGAAGAGGGGTATATTGCTTTGGACATGTCGGACGTTGTTCCCGGTACCGAATTTATTCCTTCTTATTCTATATAAAATAAATCTGCTTATTTCGATTTATCTATCTCGATTTGCGGCATGTCGCTAAATTTACGCGCATATCACAATAGCAAACTGACTTAATTGAAGGATAACTGTGTAAATAATTAAAGCTGTTTGTTTATGTTTTTTTTTATTAAAGAGACAACCTCGTTTGTTTTAAGTTTTGTATATAACTGGAGAATTTATTGATTTGATAACCCCCACCCCCATTTGATAACAATCCCAAATTGGCTCAGAAAGAATTACTTCAAATGCCAGTTGTTAGTTATACTGCTCTGGTCGACCAATTCAGAGAAGGACCCGGGATAAAACACAAATACCTCACTTTTTGTAAAATGACAAGACCGTTCAAATGCGAATGTAAACATCATACATCGCACTCAAATGTGTTGGGTTTGTTGATATTATCTATATTTTGGATGTGTCGAATTTTCGTTATCTCGATTTTTTCATAGGCCCTATGACTTCGACATATCGAGTTCCGACTCTAACATTCCAAAATCCTTGGCCATTTTATCGAAAACATCCTTGGATGTATTTGGACGGTTTACATACTCAGACATCGGTATTAAATTTCGTGCAAGCAGTGACTACCGCAGTGCCAGCAGAGCTTTTGTTAAAAGATAGTTCAGTTCCGACCTGGCCTATAGTGTAACAATTCACCCTCGGGGTCACAATCCGACCAAGATAAATATAGAGAAAAACTTTGTTTAAGAATTGTTGTTGTTGTTGTTATGCCGCCCTTCGTAGAAGAGGGGTATATTGCTTTGGACATGTCGGTCGGTCGGTAGGTAGGTCGGTCGGTAGATTTAGGGGTCAAAATTCAAGGTCACAGTGACCTTGAATGCGAAAATTTGTTCGCGTGATAACTCCACAATGCCTGCTCCCATGACCCTCAAACTTGACTTGGGGTTGCGTCTGACCTGTATATGACCCCTTATGATTTTAGGGGTCATTGGATCAAAGGTCAAGGTCACAGTGACCTTGGACGAAAAAAGCTTGTATTTGTGATAATTTGACAATGCCTGCACCCATGGCCCTCAAACTGGACAATTAGGTTTTTGGTGACCAGCTGATGACTCCTATGGATTTTGAGGTCATAGAGTCAAAGGTTATGATCATAACACACTATATCCTCACACTTTGAATGGTCATAATCTTAAAACTGCCTCAAAGGCATCTAATGTCAGTGACAAATTAGCTGTCATTTCGGTCATTTCGGCTTTAGGTTAAACTTTCAATTTTTATTTGTTCATGTTCGAAACAGAGGGAAAGATAGTATGTTATTTTCAACTAGCACTTCAACCTCAGTTAAGCCGTGTGGTGATTATATGTCCCCTCGATATGCGCTCCACAAACCTCACGAACCAGCCCGATATACGACTACTAGTATTACGACTGCTACTGCTGCTGCTGCTGCTGCTGCTGCCATTACTGCCTCAACCACCACCACCACCCGCTGCTGCTGCTGATCCTTATTATAGCTTTTATCATACTATTATTATTATTATTTCATTTTTATCATTTTATTTCTTTTTATAATTACAGTTTTATTACAAAATTTATGAAACAGCAATGTCATTGACAAAACCTGTGATGAATATGAGTATCTTGTGTACCACAATTTTGGTCAATCATATATGACACGGTTTGAAACTGTGAAGAATAGGATCCTGTGATGAATATGATTATCTTGTGTACCACAATTTTGGTCAATCATATATGACACGGTTTGAAACTGTGAAGAATAGGATCCTATTTTTACCAGACCTGCATTCGGAACTCCTCGGCCATTTTTTCAAAAACAACCTCGGATGTATTTATTTTTGTTAATTATGTTTGCAATAAAACACTTCACTGGCAATCAATTTTAACTAAGATCAATAAATACAACTCTTAAACACTACATTACTACTTCAACTGTTGTAACGGCATACATCCGAGGTTGTTTTCGATAAAATGGCCGAGGAGTTCCGAATGCCAGACCTGTGCCCGTATTCAACATTATGAGTATCTTCAATGGCCGCGAGTGTAAGATAGGTTCCTCCCAACATGAACGTATGGTGTTTTGCGGAAACGAGGTTTACCGAGTTTCCACTAAACACCCTGCGTGAGGGTCGGGATGAACCTATCTTACATGAGCGGCTATGGTAGATGCTTTTTCTCCCTCGTCAGTTAAACAAAATAAAGTTAAAACGTATTTTTCGCTGGAACTCTTTTGTGCGTAGTGAAAATAATTTGCGTATAAATATGTGAACGTTCGTGGTTGTCATGGATATGCGGACAGTGATTCAGATTATGTAAATAGTCAAATCGTTCTTTAATTAGTTCTGAGGAGAGTGCAGGATAAGTTCTTGAATGTAGAGTGAAACCCCTTTTTCGGTACCATTTGAAGCGAGAAATAATTAATTTGGACTTTAAAAAATGCCAGAAGACAAGGTTTCCATGACGACGGTCTTTAACAAGGGAGGGGATTGTATGATAATAATAGAAAAAGGAGGGGCGATGTTGTGTCAACTTTAACTTGAATGTGAAACTTCATATAATAAAAGAAATTAGTTCAGTGAGTAAAGTAATTAACACATTAAATTTCGTCTCCATTTTTCGTTTATAATTTTCATGCTATTCGCTAACATTGAAAAAAATCGAATACCTTCGTCATTATACCACAACTTCAGCAGAATATGTTTTATTTGTCAACAGGAACTTTGCAATGAATCTTTGACTGTTTAAGAAATCTGATGCCTAATATTTTATTTACTTTCATATTTGGTCATATGTAACATGACAGGGTTTCCGCCAGGAATTTCATAAGGTATGTCGGGAGGGGAGGGTGCAGTAGCGGTATCCCCTCACGACGTCGATTTTTTCGAAATCAAAATGGTGCAATTCCGTGCATTTTAAACAAGTTTACAGCTATGTTCCTTTGATCTAGAATTACAAAATAAAGTCCGAAAAATATTTGCGAAAAGGTGTAATTGTTGTGTTTTTTTCATTTATTATTGGTATTTCTCAAGTATTCCGACAATATAACATCGACGATATCGATCGACTCATGTTTCGTTTAGTGCGGGTATTATTTATATTGACACCGTTGACGTCAGCAAAATGTGTAAAACACGCTGTCTGCATGCTAGAACACAAAAGAGCCCGGAGCAAAGCGACTGCTCGTGGGTGTATTTGAAGCTGCAACAGCTAATCATTTTGAAGCCGGGTCGGCTAAATGATAACTTAAAGGGAATGTAATGTGTATTTTCAGATTATTATTTTTTTCTAAATAAATGAAAAGAACGATATAATAATCAAAGTTTAATAATAAGCAACACAAAATATAGCTTCACACGACTCAAATACATTCGACAACATAGCATAGCAATCAAACTAGGAGCCGGCGTTTCTCTCTCGCCCACTCGAACACCATCTTCTCTGCCTCCGTCTTCGAGAAGTCCGCTACACTGGGGCCTTCCATAGAAACACGTAACACTGCGTTTAGCGCTTCATTTTGCAGCCGGTTTCGCTGCGCCGTCTTTACGCGTTTCAGTGTTGAGAAACCGCGCTCGCAATCTGCGGTCGATGTTTGGAGCAGTAGACCCACTGCTGCCAACAGACGAAAGTTGGGCATCGCCTCCTTCAGCGGGCCGGCGACCTTCTCCATTAGCACGGTTGTCGACGTTTTCTGGAGCCCGAGGTCTTGATGAATGGTGTTCTTGAGGACCCTGTACTCGGAGGCGGCCTCGGTGGCATCTGGTAGAACTGCGGTAAACCGCTCAACCAGCATCTGCAAATTAGAAATCATGTTTGAGTTATTTTTTGATTGAACTAAACTTATGCAACTCTTGTGAAAAAATCGCATCTTTAAGAAGATGGTGTTTTTTTTCACGTGTTAAAGAAAAATAATGTTAAAATGATGTACGTAAACTATATTAATTTAAACTACAACTCTGGTAGATTTCCATTCCTCTAATTACCTGTAGTTCGTCCTTGCAGTGGTCGTTCCGCTCCGCCTGGTCTTCCGGTACTGTAGTGGGGTTAAACATAGAGAATGACCCCAGCACGGGGATGAGAGGGAATCTGCTCTCCAGATTGTTGACAACGGCGTCGATGAACTTGTTAAAGACGTTACTCTTAAAATCTGAGACGTCGTTCGCGCTAGGTTTCTTGAAGCGAAACGGCTGGTCTGACAGTTGCCCTATGGTATCGGGAAGCTCCCTGAAGTTAAGCTCTGGGTGCTCTTTCATAGACCGGACCGTGGTGATGGCACCCATCACAACAGTTCCGACTGTGCTGTAGACCGCGTCCTTCGTCTGAAATGTGAATCAAAAAGTGCATCCATGACACAGTGAATATATACTACAGGTGTTCAACTATCAATGCATTTTTACTTCATTTATTTGAAGAAAAAACATGTTTATATACTAGCTTTTTGTATCAATAATGTAAAATATATATTGAATAAATTCTCATTTTAATAAAAAAGGATGTTTTCATTGTCCATTGCTCTGATGTTACATACCTGCAGCGCAAGGGACAGGTTCGCCAGTACGGGCAACACATCTGACATCATCATCAGAGCTGCCACGAATCTGTATTGTTGCATGAAAATCGCCAGCCCCAAAGGCCATTGCGTCGCATCGCTCTCTTGCTTCATGCTCCAGGCTGGTAAGCAGTGACGGCAGACAGTGTCTGATCGCCTTCACGGCCTTGTTGTGCGACAACCATCGAACATCCTTTGCCTCAGTGACCTTCACCTTAGGCTCTTCCAGGATAGTCTGAGAAAAGAATAAATCATATAGGACAACACAGAATGCTTTGGGGTAATATCTAGTTTATAACGATTCCAGTGTTTGCATTAAAAATCAATTTGAATATTCGACAAACTTTTGATATGTCTAGAATCACACGTGTTGACATTGATATCATTCTCAATGGTGATCCCACCCTTAACAACGAGAGCAACTCAAAAACCTTCAGTTTTGTTCATAACTTCTTACAAAACTCGAAACGCTTCTGATAATGCTATATTCCCAGACTTGACCCTTTCTATCAAACGGTATAGGTACCCAACTATCATCAATCTAACTATAATCAAACTTGCATATATTCTCACTCTGTCTACTTTTGTTTTCATCCATGCTTTCTTTTCTTCTTTTTGTTACCGAAATCATCATTTTTATACACATATTCAAACGCATTCTTTCGTTCTCTTAAGATAATATTCTGCATGTTTTCATTAACAACATATATAGAGTCATGTAATAAAAACTGTCTAACCTTCTCATTACTCTGCATAACGTGTAACATAATTTTCACGGAGATAAACTTTATTAGCTATGCTTTCGTTTCAATCCGATTCTATATATCAATGCAAATACTTAAATTATATTTAACGTGTATTATATATATGTTGAATAAAATATGTTTAAATCAAATCAAATTGAAGAAATGTACATTCGTTATTTTGCGCATATTTACCTGAATCACTAACAGAGATGCTGTTCTGATGCCACTAGCGTGGTAAAACCGGAAAAGCTGTTCCACGATAGCCTTCCACTTAAGGAGGTATGGCACTTTCTCGGCGGCCTGTATGTTATTAACGTATGTCTAAACTTGAGTTCCATACGGGTACTATCTTTAGCCTCCACTTGGCGTCAGTTGTAGGCGCAGTTTTGTTGTTGTTGTTGTTTTATGCTATTGTTGTACGGGTATTAATGGTATTAGAAGAAATAGAATGTGTTGTTGTTGGCACCGTAATACTAGTTGTATGCGTAGTAGTAGTAGATGACATTGAGGTAGTTGTTGTGAATTTTGTGTTGGCATAGACAGATGTACTGGAGAAAGTATTTTGGACGCTTTCAACGGCTAAATTTCGTGCAAGCAGTGACTACCGCAGTGCCAGCAGAGCTTTTGTTAAAAGATAGTTCAGTTCCGACCTTGCCTATAGTGTAACAATTCACCCTCGGGGTCACAATCCGACCAAGATAAATATAGAGAAAAACTTTGTTTAAGAATTGTTGTTGTTGTTGTTATGCCGCCCTCCGCCAGGGACTGCCTCAACCACCACCACCACCGCTGCTGCTGCTGATCCTCATTATAGCTTTGATCATACTATTATTATTATTATTTTATTTTTATCATTTTATTTCTTTTTATAATTACAGTTTTATTACAAAATTTATGAAACAGCAATGTCATTGACAAAACCTGTGATGAATATGATTATCTTGTGTACCACAATTTTGGTCAATCATATATGACACGGTTTGAAACTGTGAAGAATAGGATCCTGTGATGAATATGATTATCTTGTGTACCACAATTTTGGTCAATCATATATGACACAGTTTGAAACTGTGAAGAATAGGATCCTATTTTTACCAGACCTGCATTCGGAACTCCTCGGCCATTTTTTCAAAAACAACCTCGGATGTATTTATTTTTGTTAATTATGTTTGCAATAAAACACTTCACTGGCAATCAATTTTAACTAAGATCAATAAATACAACTCTTAAACACTACATTACTACTTCAACTGTTGTAACGGCATACATCCGAGGTTGTTTTCGATAAAATGGCCGAGGAGTTCCGAATGCCAGACCTGTGCCCGTATTCAACATTATGAGTATCTTCAATGGCCGCGAGTGTAAGATAGGTTCCTCCCAACATGAACGTATGGTGTTTTGCGGAAACGAGGTTTACCGAGTTTCCACTAAACACCCTGCGTGAGGGTCGGGATGAACCTATCTTACATGAGCGGCTATGGTAGATGCTTTTTCTCCCTCGTCAGTTAAACAAAATAAAGTTAAAACGTATTTTTCGCTGGAACTCTTTTGTGCGTAGTGAAAATAATTTGCGTATAAATATGTGAACGTTCGTGGTTGTCATGGATATGCGGACAGTGATTCAGATTATGTAAATAGTCAAATCGTTCTTTAATTAGTTCTGAGGAGAGTGCAGGATAAGTTCTTGAATGTAGAGTGAAACCCCTTTTTCGGTACCATTTGAAGCGAGAAATAATTAATTTGGACTTTAAAAAATGCCAGAAGACAAGGTTTCCATGACGACGGTCTTTAACAAGGGAGGGGATTGTATGATAATAATAGAAAAAGGAGGGGCGATGTTGTGTCAACTTTAACTTGAATGTGAAACTTCATATAATAAAAGAAATTAGTTCAGTGAGTAAAGTAATTAACACATTAAATTTCGTCTCCATTTTTCGTTTATAATTTTCATGCTATTCGCTAACATTGAAAAAAATCGAATACCTTCGTCATTATACCACAACTTCAGCAGAATATGTTTTATTTGTCAACAGGAACTTTGCAATGAATCTTTGACTGTTTAAGAAATCTGATGCCTAATATTTTATTTACTTTCATATTTGGTCATATGTAACATGACAGGGTTTCCGCCAGGAATTTCATAAGGTATGTCGGGAGGGGAGGGTGCAGTAGCGGTATCCCCTCACGACGTCGATTTTTTCGAAATCAAAATGGTGCAATTCCGTGCATTTTAAACAAGTTTACAGCTATGTTCCTTTGATCTAGAATTACAAAATAAAGTCCGAAAAATATTTGCGAAAAGGTGTAATTGTTGTGTTTTTTTCATTTATTATTGGTATTTCTCAAGTATTCCGACAATATAACATCGACGATATCGATCGACTCATGTTTCGTTTAGTGCGGGTATTATTTATATTGACACCGTTGACGTCAGCAAAATGTGTAAAACACGCTGTCTGCATGCTAGAACACAAAAGAGCCCGGAGCAAAGCGACTGCTCGTGGGTGTATTTGAAGCTGCAACAGCTAATCATTTTGAAGCCGGGTCGGCTAAATGATAACTTAAAGGGAATGTAGTGTGTATTTTCAGATTATTATTTTTTTCTAAATAAATGAAAAGAACGATAAAATAATCAAAGTTTAATAATAAGCAACACAAAATATAGCTTCACACGACTCAAATACATTCGACAACATAGCATAGCAATCAAACTAGGAGCCGGCGTTTCTCTCTCGCCCACTCGAACACCATCTTCTCTGCCTCCGTCTTCGAGAAGTCCGCTACACTGGGGCCTTCCATAGAAACACGTAACACTGCGTTTAGCGCTTCATTTTGCAGCCGGTTTCGCTGCGCCGTCTTTACGCGTTTCAGTGTTGAGAAACCGCGCTCGCAATCTGCGGTCGATGTTTGGAGCAGTAGACCCACTGCTGCCAACAGACGAAAGTTGGGCATCGCCTCCTTCAGCGGGCCGGCGACCTTCTCCATTAGCACGGTTGTCGACGTTTTCTGGAGCCCGAGGTCTTGATGAATTGTGTTCTTGAGGACCCTGTACTCGGAGGCGGCCTCGGTGGCATCTGGTAGAACTGCGGTAAACCGCTCAACCAGCATCTGCAAATTAGAAATCATGTTTGAGTTATTTTTTGATTGAACTAAACTTATGCAACTCTTGTGAAAAAATCGCATCTTTAAGAAGATGGTGTTTTTTTTCACGTGTTAAAGAAAAATAATGTTAAAATGATGTAAGTAAACTATGTTAATTTAAACTACAACTCTGGTAGATTTCCATTCCTCTAATTACCTGTAGTTCGTCCTTGCAGTGGTCGTTCCGCTCCGCCTGGTCTTCCGGTACTGTAGTGGGGTTAAACATAGAGAATGACCCCAGCACGGGGATGAGAGGGAATCTGCTCTCCAGATTGTTGACAACGGCGTCAATGAACTTGTTAAAGACGTTACTCTTAAAATCTGAGACGTCGTTCGCGCTAGGTTTCTTGAAGCGAAACGGCTGGTCTGACAGTTGCCCTATGGTATCGGGAAGCTCCCTGAAGTTAAGCTCTGGGTGCTCTTTCATAGACCGGACCGTGGTGATGGCACCCATCACAACAGTTCCGACTGTGCTGTAGACCGCGTCCTTCGTCTGAAATGTGAATCAAAAAGTGCATCCATGACACAGTGAATATATACTACAGGTGTTCAACTATCAATGCATTTTTACTTCATTTATTTGAAGAAAAAACATGTTTATATACTAGCTTTTTGTATCAATAATGTAAAATATATATTGAATAAATTCTCATTTTAATAAAAAAAGGATGTTTTCATTGTCCATTGCTCTGATGTTACATACCTGCAGCGCAAGGGACAGGTTCGCCAGTACGGGCAACACATCTGACATCATCATCAGAGCTGCCACGAATCTGTATTGTTGCATGAAAATCGCCAGCCCCAAAGGCCATTGCGTCGCATCGCTCTCTTGCTTCATGCTCCAGGCTGGTAAGCAGTGACGGCAGACAGTGTCTGATCGCCTTCACGGCCTTGTTGTGCGACAACCATCGAACATCCTTTGCCTCAGTGACCTTCACCTTAGGCTCTTCCAGGATAGTCTGAGAAAAGAATAAATCATATAGGACAACACAGAATGCTTTGGGGTAATATCTAGTTTATAACGATTCCAGTGTTTGCATTAAAAATCAATTTGAATATTCGACAAACTTTTGATATGTCTAGAATCACACGTGTTGACATTGATATCATTCTCAATGGTGATCCCACCCTTAACAACGAGAGCAACTCAAAAACCTTCAGTTTTGTTCATAACTTCTTACAAAACTCGAAACGCTTCTGATAATGCTATATTCCCAGACTTGACCCTTTCTATCAAACGGTATAGGTACCCAACTATCATCAATCTAACTATAATCAAACTTGCATATATTCTCACTCTGTCTACTTTTGTTTTCATCCATGCTTTCTTTTCTTCTTTTTGTTACCGAAATCATCATTTTTATACACATATTCAAACGCATTCTTTCGTTCTCTTAAGATAATATTCTGCATGTTTTCATTAACAACATATATAGAGTCATGTAATAAAAACTGTCTAACCTTCTCATTACTCTGCATAACGTGTAACATAATTTTCACGGAGATAAACTTTATTAGCTATGCTTTCGTTTCAATCCGATTCTATATATCAATGCAAATACTTAAATTATATTTAACGTGTATTATATATATGTTGAATAAAATATGTTTAAATCAAATCAAATTGAAGAAATGTACATTCGTTATTTTGCGCATATTTACCTGAATCACTAACAGAGATGCTGTTCTGATGCCACTAGCGTGGTAAAACCGGAAAAGCTGTTCCACGATAGCCTTCCACTTAAGGAGGTATGGCACTTTCTCGGCGGCCTGTATGTTATTAACGTATGTCTAAACTTGAGTTCCATACGGGTACTATCTTTAGCCGTGGGCAAGACAAGGATTTCTAGCATGGCCAAATTTTATAGGATCTACTTATCTGAGGTGGGAGAATGACCTTATCCTTAGACATGCCTCAGTGATTCCATTCAGCATATTGCTTAGCTAAATATACAGACCAATCAAAACACTTAGTTTCTAATCTTAAATTTAAGTTTAATCTATGTTGCTTACAGCCCCCGCACTGCTTGCCAAATCTTGCTCGCTTATAAATATATAAACAATACCCCTGAAAGCTTAAATAGTTAAGCAGGGTTTTTTTTGTGAATTGACTTAATGGATAATTTAAGCATATTTAAAATTGTTAAGGCGGTTGAAAAAGACTAGTTAGTTAAATTAACTGGAGTAAATCTTATCCTGGTATAAATTTAAAAAAAAAAAGATAATTCGGAGCTCCTCGGTCATTTTTATCGAAAACAACCTCGAATGTATGCCGGTTCACCAGTAGAAGTAGTCCGTTTTTTTTAATTATATCTTTTATCAAATGTGGTGTGTTAGCTTGTTTAAATTGCTAAAATAAATTACTACGCGATCTTCTGGCAGCGGACGTAACATACCGATTTCTGAATGTGTAAACCGGCCATGTACTTCCGAGCTTGTTTTCGATAAAAATGACCGAGGAGTTCCGAATGAAAAATGATTTGTCTGACAGTAATGCACCAGTCAATTGTAACCACGCCCCTCTCCCAGGTCAGGGGAATAGCGAGGACTTTGACTTTCGGTCCAGACAAGCCCGGGTGAAATCCCCGCCGGAGACGAACTGGTTGTAAAATCCCCGGCAAATGCCCCGCACCCCAGGGACCCTCGGTAAAATCCAAATCCCGATATTTTTGCGGCGAAGGCAAAACCACCGCATTCACCAGACACTGCGGGGCAACCTTGAAAGCAAAACACGGCCAATGAATGGTGCATAATAATATAAAATGGTGTTTTTAACATCTGTTTTCAGGCAGGTACAATTCCGTCTGCATTGTCAAAAAATATAATTAATCGATTTCCATTATCGGAGAAATAAAGATTCAAGCAAGCCATTGTCATATAGAAGTATCTCGATTGGTCTGTGTGTAGCCTTATTGTGAAATGGGAGATCTTGCTAAATAACATCGACACTTTGTTACAAAAGAAAGGTAGTCTATAATTGAAAGCTCCTCTTTATGGTTACAAAACGTGCATTTTTAAACTTGAACAAAGAGCTCAATTTTTGTTTATCAATAATGTCAAAACCTCACGTGTACATTCAATGGGAGTCGCTGTTTTTCTTTTTCTCAATTCCGAATGACTTGTGTAACACCCTCACTATTAAACCGCGTCCTATACACTAAGCTGTACAATCGTATAGTCATAAAGTCAAAACAACCACGTCCGATGATACACGTTTTATTGTTAGCAATTATTTGTTTCTTAGTTGCAATTAATTTGATCTATTAAAGAAGAACGAAGCTGACTCTGGGATCTTAAGCTGGCAGACTGCCTGATCTCGGTCCGTAGACCTGAAGATTTAAACCCAGTTACATTATCGACTATCCTAACGAGAAGCAGACTCCAAACTCTAAAAACTCTAAAACTCTCCCTTAAGCTCCGGATAAGTGTTTTTATATTTCGCAATTGACCCAAATTGCAGTTGACCAGTCAGAAGTGTTTCCCAATTTTCCTTCAGAGTTAACGATATCAGGTGATACATTTGACCTCACGTGACCATACTCAAAGTATCTTACTGGCTATCGCAACAAAAAGGAGCTTGTCAATCAATATATCTGGTGACGTCAAAATTGACTAGACCAAACCCCTTTGATAGGATTTTAGTAAACAAGGTAATTAAGCTTATCTCTGGACAGTAATTAAATAAGCCATTAGCGGTTGACCTTGACCGTCGCTGATTGATCTTCGCTGGCACCAAGTAATATATGAGTTTATCAGAAAGAAGATCATTTGATAATAATTATTCAAGCCTTATGGCCGTTATTAACATATGATAAAGAGATTAACCTTTCCATCTATTCTTAGGATACCCAATTGACACCTGCCGGTACCGGTAATGAAGCTCAAATGAAAATAATGCTATGGCATTTTGACCACTTAGCTAAAGAAACGAGTAATGACCTTAGCAGATTGGCGAGGGTCATTGTGTTACACTTGTTGTATACGATTTTATATATTATAGTCTAATGCTTGTTTATTTTTTTGCCATTTTGGACCAATTAATTATAACTTTAATCCAAATTCCAGTTGTAATGTACTAATTTAATATCAAAAGTAAAAGATGATTGATCAGTTGGGTCAAGATCGACTCTCAGGCCGCGTTAAGTTAATTAGGCTGATTTTGAATTGTGTGCCTTAAATGTATTCGTAACTCTTTGATGGGTATAAAAATGCAGAAAAAAGTAAACAATTGAATATATTCCGATCATGCAATTTATTTCCCACAAGTAATATTTACACAAAATCAACTTTCACTAATCATAGTGTGTGAGCGTGCGTGCTTGTACGTGTAAGTGTGCGTGCGTGCGTGTGTGCGTGCGTGCGTGCGTGCGTGTGTGTCGGTGGTCATAGAGCGTCGTGGTGAGCATCTCATCAACCATCGTGCGAATAAATATCGTTATATCAGGAATTTCAATTAGCGTCACAATTTAAATAGAAGTTTTAATGGTTTAAACGAATTCACATTGCCCACACTGATCAATTTGTATATATAGAGAGAGATATTATAGATATATGCATTCCAATAAAAAACACCTTACGATACGAGAGTTCATTAGATGGCCCCTAAGAAAACTTAGCACTTGCAACCAGGTTTTGCTAGCCTATTCCAAAGAATCGACATATGGCAAAATACTTCGATTAAAAATTGTTTTGAATTTCTGCGTGCGGTAGAAGACAGATAGTCCCGTTTCACAGTCAAGCGATCCGAAGGACATGACGCCGACTTGCACAGAGCTCCCGTCCGCCCTATCACACATGACTGGTCCGCCACGATCCATCTAAATACAAACACAATAGCGTTACTGTTTCAAATAAATATGGGCAAATAACAGTTTCTCCTTTGTTCGCCAATACATTTGCTGTATTGCGCCGAAAATGTATTTCTGTATTTTACAATGTTTGTATAACAAGTGATAAATTGCAGCATAAATGCTACGTCGAAAGGCAACATTTTGCTTTGATTGAAGACTTAAAACAAAGGTAACTTCACTATTTCTTCACCATTTTAAATGAAACATAGCACAGTCTACGCCGCTTATGGAACCCCGCCTCGGTCTTTTAACAGAGTTTGATTGAAGCACTTTCGACAAACCATTTCACAAAACGGCCGTCTGTCGGAGCACTGTCAAAACATTTTTTGAAGCTCAGTTGGTAGGGCGTCTGAATTGCAAGCAGCGGGTCCCGGATGCGATCCACGGACTGGTCGCACACATTTGTTAGTATGTGACATATATGCAGTTAGTTTAAAACTGCACTCTCACAGATTTGGCCATGAGTAAGATCTTCTTACGTTACATATACCTCAACACGGTGCTAGATCTACAACCAATTAAAGCCATGAGTAAGATCTACATACGTTATAGAAACCAATGCAAGGTTCTAGATCTACAAACAAAGCAATGAGTACGATCTACTCACGTTACATATACCTCAACAAGGTGCTGGATCTAAAACCAAATCCATGAGTAAAATCCTCTAATATTACATATACCTCAAAACGGTGCAATATCTATAACGAAAGCAATGAGTTAGATCTACTTACGTTACAAATACCATAGCAAGGTGGTAGATCTAGAACCAAAGCAATGAGTTAGATCTACTTACGTTACACACACCATAGCAAGGTGCTAGATCTCGAACCAAAGCAATGAGTTAGATCTACTTACGTTACACACACCATAGCAAGGTGCTAGATCTAGAACCAAAGCAATAAGTTAGATCTACTTACGTTACACACACCATAGCAAGGTGCTAGATCTAGAACCAAAGCCATGAGTTAGATCTACTTACGTTACACACACCATAGCAAGGTGGTTACAGATACCATAGCAAGGTGCGAGATCTACAACCAAAGTACGAGTTAGATCTACTTACGTTACAGATACCTCAACACGGTGCTAGTTCTACAACCAAAGTACGAGTTAGATCTACTTACGTTACAGATACCTCAACACGGTGCTAGTTCTACAACCAAAGTACGAGTTAGATCTACTTACGTTACAGATACCTCAACACGGTGCTAGTTCTACAACCAAAGTACGAGTTAGATCTACTTACGTTACAGACACCACAGCAAGGTGCTAGTTCTACAACCAAAGTACGAGTAAGATCTACTTACGTTACAGATACCACAGCAAGGTGCTAGATCTATAACCAAAGTACGAGTAAGATCTACTTACGCTACAGATACCTCAACACGGTGCTAGTTCTACAACCAAAGTACGAGCAAGATCTACTTACGTTACAGATACCTCAGCAAGGTGCTAGATCTACAACCAAAGTACGAGTTAAATCTTTTTACGTTACAGATACCTCAGCAAGGTGCTAGATCTATAACCAAAGCAAGGAGTAGATATACTTACGTTACAGATACCACAGCAAGGTGCTAGATCTATAACAGATACCTCAACAAGGCGCTAGATCTATAACCAAAGCAGTGAGTTAGATCTACTTACGTCACAGATACCAGATCCAGGGGTTATTGAGCAATATAAGTGACGAGGCCAGACCCTTTCGGTAAGTCCACCCCGCAGGAATCTGGAACACGCCCTTTCCCACTTCAATTGAACAGGAAGTTCTTGCAGACTTGTTGCATTTACGTCCGGGTCTTAAAAGATGATAAAATACTATTTTTGATATAGTTAAAACAAATGGTTAAACCAAAAAGGATGAATAAATGTCGAAAACAATGCTTCTTATGGAGGATACCGAGTGTAATATCGTGCAGAAAACATGGTATATATCTACCTTGTGAGAGTATAGTAGATTATAGTAAATATTTCGCATTCACCAATCATTTAATATTTTTGCTTTTTTCAGGTATTAAATACACGGTTAAAGTCTTGTTATCTGTATTTGATATTTGCCATGAATGCATTATTTAGTAAGTAGTTAAAGGTTTATAATTCAAAATGTATGTTTGTTTTACATGAGTATATATTAATTTTGAATAAGAGTGTCGCTTTAAAAGAGTCCCAGTGAATTCTATTATAGCATAATTCCTATTAGTAATTATATTCCTAAGAGTAAAGTCAACTCGGGCTTAGCTGCTAAATTGAAATGTATGAATAAACATATCACAAAACACTAGGGTTTTTTTGCGTTTGGATGCTAACGGAATTTCACTAGTTCTCTGATAAAATATTCCTTCGATATATTTTTGTGACTGCAAACTCTTTAAATCTTTTCTTGCAAAAGTATAAATTAAGTTTTCAAACGTTATTTAGAAGGAATTAGTATAAGCATAGTAAAGTTTCTTATAGTATACTTCTAGTATAGTTTTAGAAGGAATTAATATTGTGGAAGAGCCTGAATATTCATACCTTTAGATACCAGGCCGAATCCAACAGCGTAGCAAGTGTCGCCATTCTTCAGGGCTTTCTCCTCCGTAAAACCTTCACCATTAGAAGTGTAACAGATTAACATCATTGTCTTATTAATAAGTATAGCCTAATTCATATTATTTTACTTAATGTCTCATTTAAATACCAAGATTAAAGATAAATATATTTTGTAAGATTTATTGTGTTAAGATGGCATTATATTTGTAAATACATACTATTACCTTTAACAATTTTAGTGATTAGAGTATGTTTGATTGTTGTTTATTTGACTTTATTAACGTCTCTCCACGCTTATTTGCTGCCTTATGGCTTGATACCGCCGCTTACGTCATCACGACTTAAATTGTGTTTCAAAGACAAGTGACATGAGATTGAAGTGACTGTAATACCCTCTCAAATCCAGATACCAGACGACTTGAAGAAAAAGAGTCAGATACAAGGGATTCAGGTGCGATGCCCTTGCTCTTTGTAAACAGACCTCTTGGTTCTTTAACGTACTCGGTGTAAAGTACGGATACACGGGCAAGAACTTTTCTTGGTATGACCAGTACTAAGTACACCATTTCAACACTTCAGCGGGCAAGGGAGCTACTTTACTTGGTATGACCAGTACTAAGGACACAATTTCAACACTTCAGCGGGCAAGGGAGCTACTTTACTTGGTATTACCAGTACTAAGGACACCATTTCAACACACTTCAGCGGGCAAGGGAGCTACTTTACTTGGTATTACCAGTACTAAGTACACCATTTCAACACTACGGCGGGCAAGGGAGCTACTTTACTTGGTATTACCAGTACTAAGGACACCATTTCAACACTACTGCCGGCAAGGGAGCTACTTTACTTGGCATTACCAGTACTAAGTACACCATTTCAACACTACTGCGGGCAAGGGAGCTACTTTCCTCGGTATTACCAGTACTAAGTACACCATTTCAACACTACTGCAGGCAAGGGAGCTACTTTCCTCGGTATTACCAGTACTAAGTACACCATTTCAACACTACGGCGGGCAAGGGAGCTACTTTACTTGGTATTACCAGTACTAAGGACACCATTTCAACACTACGGCGGGCAAGGGAGCTACTAAACTTGGTATAACCAGTACTAAGTACACCATTTCAACACTACTGCGGGCAAGGGAGCTACTTTCCTCGGTATTACCAGTACTAAGGACACCATTTCAACACTACGGCGGGCAAGGGAGCTACTTTACTTGGTATTACCAGTACTAAGTACACCATTTCAACACTTCAGCGGGCAAGGGAGCTACTTTACTTGGTATTACCAGTACTAAGGACACCATTTCAACACTACTGCCGGCAAGGGAGCTACTTTACTTGGTATTACCAGTACTAAGGACACCATTTCAACACTTCAGCGGTCAAGGGAGCTACTTTACTTGGTATTACCAGTACTAAGGACACCATTTCAACACTAGGGCGGGCAAGGGAGCTACTTTACTTGGTATTACCAGTACTAAGTACACCATTTCAACACTACGGCGGGCAAGGGAGCTACTTTACTTGGTATTACCAGTACTAAGTACACCATTTCAACACTTCAGCGGGCAAGGGAGCTACTTTACTTGGTATGACCAGTACTAAGTACACCATTTCAACACTACGGCGGGCAAGGGAGCTACTTTACTTGGTATTACCAGTACTAAGTACACCATTTCAACACTACGGCGGGCAAGGGAGCTACTTTCCTTGGTATTACCAGTACTAAGTACAACATTTCAACACTACGGCGGGCAAGGGAGCTACTTTACTTGGTATAACCAGTACTAAGTACAACATTTCAACACTTCAGCGGGCAAGGGAGCTACTTTACTTGGTATAACCAGTACTAAGTACAACATTTCAACACTACGGCGGGCAAGGGAGCTACTTTACTTGGTATAACCAGTACTAAGGACACCATTTCAACACTACGGCGGGCAAGGGAGCTACTTTACTTGGTATTACCAGTACTATGTACAACATTTCAACACTTCAGCGGGCAAGGGAGCTACTTTCCTCGGTATTACCAGTACTAAGGACACCATTTCAACACTACGGCGGGCAAGGGAGCTACTTTACTTGGTATTACCAGTACTAAGTACAACATTTCAACACTACGGCGGGCAAGGGAGCTACTTTACTTGGTATTACCAGTACTAAGTACAACATTTCACCACTACGGCGGGCAAGGGAGCTACTTTCCTTGGCATTACCAGTACTAAGTACACCATTTCAACACTTCGGCGGGCAAGGGAGCTACTTTCCTTGGCATTACCAGTACTAAGTACACCATTTCAACACTACGGCGGGCAAGGGAGCTACTTTACTTGGTATTACCAGTACTAAGTACACCATTTCAACACTACGGCGGGCAAGGGAGCTACTTTACTTGGTATGACCAGTACTAAGTACACCATTTCACCACTACGGCGGGCAAGGGAGCTACTTTCCTTGGTATTACCAGTACTAAGTACACCATTTCACCACTACGGCGGGCAAGGGAGCTACTTTCCTTGGTATTACCAGTACTAAGTACACCATTTCAACACTACGGCGGGCAAGGGAGCTACTTTACTTGGTATAACCAGTACTAAGTACAACATTTCAACACTACGGCGGGCAAGGGAGCTACTTTCCTCGGTATTACCAGTACTAAGTACACCATTTCAACACTACGGCGGGCAAGGGAGCTACTTTACTCGGTATTACCAGTACTAAGTACACCATTTCACCACTACGGCGGGCAAGGGAGCTACTTTACTCGGTATGACCAGTACTAAGTACACCATTTCAACACTTCGGCGGGCAAGGGAGCTACTTTCCTTGGCATTACCAGTACTAAGTACACCATTTCAACACTACGGCGGGCAAGGGAGCTACTTTACTTGGTATTACCAGTACTAAGTACAACATTTCAACACTACGGCGGGCAAGGGAGCTACTTTACTTGGTATGACCAGTACTAAGTACACCATTTCACCACTACGGCGGGCAAGGGAGCTACTTTCCTTGGTATTACCAGTACTAAGTACACCATTTCACCACTACGGCGGGCAAGGGAGCTACTTTCCTCGGTATTACCAGTACTAAGGACACCATTTCAACACTACGGCGGGCAAGGGAGCTACTTTCCTCGGTATTACCAGTACTAAGTACACCATTTCAACACTTCAGCGGGCAAGGGAGCTACTTTACTCGGTATTACCAGTACTAAGGACACCATTTCAACACTACTGCAGGCAAGGGAGCTACTTTACTTGGTATTACCAGTACTAAGGACACCATTTCAACACTACTGCCGGCAAGGGAGCTACTTTACTTGGTATTACCAGTACTAAGGACACCATTTCAACACTACGGCGGGCAAGGGAGCTACTTTACTTGGTATTACCAGTACTAAGGACACCATTTCAACACTACGGCGGGCAAGGGAGCTACTTTACTTGGTATTACCAGTACTAAGTACACCATTTCAACACTACGGCGGGCAAGGGAGCTACTTTACTTGGTATTACCAGTACTAAGTACACCATTTCAACACTTCAGCGGGCAAGGGAGCTACTTTACTTGGTATGACCAGTACTAAGTACACCATTTCAACACTACGGCGGGCAAGGGAGCTACTTTACTTGGTATTACCAGTACTAAGTACACCATTTCAACACTACGGCGGGCAAGGGAGCTACTTTACTTGGTATTACCAGTACTAAGTACACCATTTCAACACTACGGCGGGCAAGGGAGCTACTTTACTTGGTATTACCAGTACTAAGTACAACATTTCAACACTTCAGCGGGCAAGGGAGCTACTTTACTTGGTATAACCAGTACTAAGGACAACATTTCAACACTACGGCGGGCAAGGGAGCTACTTTACTTGGTATAACCAGTACTAAGGACACCATTTCAACACTACGGCGGGCAAGGGAGCTACTTTACTTGGTATTACCAGTACTATGTACAACATTTCAACACTTCAGCGGGCAAGGGAGCTACTTTCCTCGGTATTACCAGTACTAAGGACACCATTTCAACACTACGGCGGGCAAGGGAGCTACTTTACTTGGTATTACCAGTACTAAGTACAACATTTCACCACTACGGCGGGCAAGGGAGCTACTTTACTTGGTATTACCAGTACTAAGTACAACATTTCACCACTACGGCGGGCAAGGGAGCTACTTTCCTTGGCATTACCAGTACTAAGTACACCATTTCACCACTACGGCGGGCAAGGGAGCTACTTTCCTTGGCATTACCAGTACTAAGTACACCATTTCAACACTACGGCGGGCAAGGGAGCTACTTTACTTGGCATTACCAGTACTAAGTACACCATTTCAACACTACGGCGAGCAAGGGAGCTACTTTACTTGGTATTACCAGTACTAAGTACACCATTTCAACACTACGGCGGGCAAGGGAGCTACTTTACTTGGTATGACCAGTACTAAGTACACCATTTCACCACTACGGCGGGCAAGGGAGCTACTTTCCTTGGTATTACCAGTACTAAGTACACCATTTCAACACTACGGCGGGCAAGGGAGCTACTTTACTTGGTATTACCAGTACTAAGTACAACATTTCAACACTACGGCGGGCAAGGGAGCTACTTTCCTCGGTATTACCAGTACTAAGTACACCATTTCACCACTACGGCGGGCAAGGGAGCTACTTTACTCGGTATTACCAGTACTAAGTACACCATTTCAACACTACGGCGGGCAAGGGAGCTACTTTACTTGGTATGACCAGTACTAAGTACACCATTTCAACACTACGGCGGGCAAGGGAGCTACTTTACTTGGTATTACCAGTACTAAGTACACCATTTCAACACTACGGCGGGCAAGGGAGCTACTTTACTTGGTATTACCAGTACTAAGTACACCATTTCAACACTACGGCGGGCAAGGGAGCTACTTTACTTGGTATTACCAGTACTAAGTACACCATTTCAACACTACGGCGGGCAAGGGAGCTACTTTACTTGGTATTTCCAGTACTAAGTACACCATTTCAACACTACGGCGGGCAAGGGAGCTACTTTACTTGGTATAACCAGTACTAAGTACACCATTTCAACACTACTGCGGGCAAGGGAGCTACTTTCCTTGGTATGACCAGTACTAAGTACACCATTTCAACACTACGGCGGGCAAGGGAGCTACTTTCCTCGGTATTACCAGTACTAAGTACACCATTTCAACACTACGGCGGGCAAGGGAGCTACTTTCCTCGGTATGACCAGTACTAAGTACACCATTTCAACACTTCGGCGGGCAAGGGAGCTACTTTCCTCGGTATGACCAGTACTAAGTACACCATTTCAACACTACGGCGGGCAAGGGAGCTACTTTCCTTGGTATGACCAGTACTAAGTACACCATTTCAACACTACGGCGGGCAAGGGAGCTACTTTCCTCGGTATGACCAGTACTAAGTACACCATTTCAACACTTCGGCGGGCAAGGGAGCTACTTTACTCGGTATTACCAGTACTAAGTACACCATTTCAACACTTCGGCGGGCAAGGGAGCTACTTTCCTCGGTATGACCAGTACTAAGTACACCATTTCAACACTTCGGCGGGCAATGGAGCTACTTTCCTTGGTATGACCAGTACTAAGTACACCATTTCAACACTACTGCAGGCAAGGGAGCTACTTTACTTGGTATTACCAGTACTAAGTACACCATTTCAACACTACTGCAGGCAAGGGAGCTACTTTACTCGGTATTACCAGTACTAAGTACACCATTTCAACACTACGGCCGGCAAGGGAGCTACTTTACTTGGTATGACCAGTACTAAGTACACCATTTCAACACTACGGCCGGCAAGGGAGCTACTTTACTTGGTATGACCAGTACTAAGTACACCATTTCAATACTACGGCGGGCAAGGGAGCTAATTTACTTGGTATTACCAGTACTAAGTACACCATTTCAACACTACTGCGGGCAAGGGAGCTACTTTCCTCGGTATTACCAGTACTAAGTACACCATTTCAACACTACGGCGGGCAAGGGAGCTACTTTCCTCGGTATTACCAGTACTAAGTACACCATTTCAACACTACGGCGGGCAAGGGAGCTACTTTACTTGGTATTACCAGTACTAAGGACACCATTTCAACACTACGGCGGGCAAGGGAGCTACTTTCCTTGGCATAACCAGTACTAAGGACACCATTTCAACACTACGGCGGGCAAGGGAGCTACTTTCCTCGGTATTACCAGTACTAAGTACACCATTTCAACACTACGGCGGGCAAGGGAGCTACTTTCCTTGGTATTACCAGTACTAAGTACACCATTTCAACACTACGGCGGGCAAGGGAGCTACTTTCCTTGGTATTACCAGTACTAAGTACACCATTTCAACACTACGGCGGGCAAGGGAGCTACTTTCCTTGGTATGACCAGTACTAAGTACACCATTTCAACACTTCAGCGGGCAAGGGAGCTACTTCCCTTGGTATGACCAGTACTAAGTACACCATTTCAACACTACGGCGGGCATGGGAGCTACTTTCCTCGGTATGACCAGTACTAAGTACACCATTTCAACACTACGGCGGGCATGGGAGCTACTTTCCTCGGTATTACCAGTACTAAGTACACCATTTCAACACTACGGCGGGCAAGGGAGCTACTTTCCTCGGTATGACCAGTACTAAGTACACCATTTCAACACTACGGCGGGCAAGGGAGCTACTTTACTTGGTATTACCAGTACTAAGTACACCATTTCACCACTACGGCGGGCAAGGGAGCTACTTTCCTCTGTATTACCAGTACTAAGGACACCATTTCAACACTACGGCGGGCAAGGGAGCTACTTTACTTGGTATTACCAGTACTAAGTACAACATTTCACCACTACGGCGGGCAAGGGAGCTACTTTACTTGGTATTACCAGTACTAAGTACAACATTTCACCACTACGGCGGGCAAGGGAGCTACTTTCCTTGGCATTACCAGTACTAAGTACACCATT
The DNA here is from genome assembly GCF_026914265.1 of Mya arenaria. Lineage (NCBI taxonomy): Eukaryota > Metazoa > Mollusca > Bivalvia > Myida > Myidae > Mya > Mya arenaria. The sequence continues at coordinate 24,459,928 of NC_069136.1, read as the reverse complement.
TCAACACTACTGCAGGCAAGGGAGCTACTTTACTCGGTATTACCAGTACTAAGTACACCATTTCAACACTACGGCCGGCAAGGGAGCTACTTTCCTTGGTATTACCAGTACTAAGTACACCATTTCAACACTACGGCGGGCTACTAAGTACACCATTTCACCACTACGGCGGGCAAGGAAGCTACTTTCCTCGGTATTACCAGTACTAAGTACACCATTTCACCACTACGGCGGGCAAGGGAGCTACTTTCCTTGGTATGACCAGTACTAAGGACACCATTTCAACACTTCGGCGGGCAAGGGAGCTACTTTACTTGGTATTACCAGTACTAAGTACACCATTTCAACACTACGGCGGGCAAGGGAGCTACTTTACTTGGTATTACCAGTACTAAGTACACCATTTCAACACTACGGCGGGCAAGGGAGCTACTTTCCTCGGTATTACCAGTACTAAGTACACCATTTCAACACTTCAGCGGGCAAGGGAGCTACTTTACTTGGTATTACCAGTACTAAGGACACCATTTCAACACTACTGCCGGCAAGGGAGCTACTTTACTTGGTATTACCAGTACTAAGGACACCATTTCAACACTACGGCGGGCAAGAGAGCTACTTTACTTGGTATTACCAGTACTAAGGACACCATTTCAACACTACGGCGGGCAAGGGAGCTACTTTACTTGGTATTACCAGTACTAAGTACACCATTTCAACACTACGGCGGGCAAGGGAGCTACTTTACTTGGTATTACCAGTACTAAGTACACCATTTCAACACTTCAGCGGGCAAGGGAGCTACTTTACTTGGTATGACCAGTACTAAGTACACCATTTCAACACTACGGCGGGCAAGGGAGCTACTTTACTTGGTATTACCAGTACTAAGTACACCATTTCAACACTACGGCGGGCAAGGGAGCTACTTTACTTGGTATTACCAGTACTAAGTACAAGATTTCAACACTACGGCGGGCAAGGGAGCTACTTTACTTGGTATAACCAGTACTAAGTACAACATTTCAACACTTCAGCGGGCAAGGGAGCTACTTTACTTGGTATAACCAGTACTAAGGACAACATTTCAACACTACGGCGGGCAAGGGAGCTACTTTACTTGGTATAACCAGTACTAAGGACACCATTTCAACACTACGGCGGGCAAGGGAGCTACTTTACTTGGTATTACCAGTACTATGTACAACATTTCAACACTTCAGCGGGCAAGGGAGCTACTTTCCTCGGTATTACCAGTACTAAGGACACCATTTCAACACTACGGCGGGCAAGGGAGCTACTTTACTTGGTATTACCAGTACTAAGTACAACATTTCACCACTACGGCGGGCAAGGGAGCTACTTTACTTGGTATTACCAGTACTAAGTACAACATTTCACCACTACGGCGGGCAAGGGAGCTACTTTCCTTGGCATTACCAGTACTAAGTACACCATTTCACCACTACGGCGGGCAAGGGAGCTACTTTCCTTGGCATTACCAGTACTAAGTACACCATTTCACCACTACGGCGGGCAAGGGAGCTACTTTACTTGGCATTACCAGTACTAAGTACACCATTTCAACACTACGGCGAGCAAGGGAGCTACTTTACTTGGTATTACCAGTACTAAGTACACCATTTCAACACTACGGCGGGCAAGGGAGCTACTTTACTTGGTATGACCAGTACTAAGTACACCATTTCACCACTACGGCGGGCAAGGGAGCTACTTTCCTTGGTATTACCAGTACTAAGTACACCATTTCAAACTACGGCGGGCAAGGGAGCTACTTTCCTTGGTATTACCAGTACTAAGTACAACATTTCAACACTACGGCGGGCAAGGGAGCTACTTTCCTCGGTATTACCAGTACTAAGTACACCATTTCAACACTACGGCGGGCAAGGGAGCTACTTTACTCGGTATTACCAGTACTAAGTACACCATTTCAACACTACGGCGGGCAAGGGAGCTACTTTACTTGGTATGACCAGTACTAAGTACACCATTTCAACACTACGGCGGGCAAGGGAGCTACTTTACTTGGTATGACCAGTACTAAGTACACCATTTCAACACTACGGCGGGCAAGGGAGCTACTTTACTTGGTATTACCAGTACTAAGTACACCATTTCAACACTACGGCGGGCAAGGGAGCTACTTTACTTGGTATTACCAGTACTAAGTACACCATTTCAACACTACGGCGGGCAAGGGAGCTACTTTACTTGGTATTACCAGTACTAAGTACACCATTTCAACACTACGGCGGGCAAGGGAGCTACTTTACTTGGTATTTCCAGTACTAAGTACACCATTTCAACACTACGGCGGGCAAGGGAGCTACTTTACTTGGTATAACCAGTACTAAGTACACCATTTCAACACTACTGCGGGCAAGGGAGCTACTTTACTTGGTATGACCAGTACTAAGTACACCATTTCAACACTACGGCGGGCAAGGGAGCTACTTTCCTCGGTATTACCAGTACTAAGTACACCATTTCAACACTACGGCGGGCAAGGGAGCTACTTTCCTCGGTATGACCAGTACTAAGTACACCATTTCAACACTTCGGCGGGCAAGGGAGCTACTTTCCTCGGTATGACCAGTACTAAGTACACCATTTCAACACTACGGCGGGCAAGGGAGCTACTTTCCTTGGTATGACCAGTACTAAGTACACCATTTCAACACTACGGCGGGCAAGGGAGCTACTTTCCTTGGTATGACCAGTACTAAGTACACCATTTCAACACTTCGGCGGGCAAGGGAGCTACTTTCCTCGGTTTGACCAGTACTAAGTACACCATTTCAACACTTCGGCGGGCAAGGGAGCTACTTTCCTCGGTATGACCAGTACTAAGTACACCATTTCAACACTTCGGCGGGCAATGGAGCTACTTTCCTTGGTATGACCAGTACTAAGTACACCATTTCAACACTACTGCAGGCAAGGGAGCTACTTTACTTGGTATTACCAGTACTAAGTACACCATTTCAACACTACTGCAGGCAAGGGAGCTACTTTACTCGGTATTACCAGTACTAAGTACACCATTTCAACACTACGGCCGGCAAGGGAGCTACTTTACTTGGTATGACCAGTACTAAGTACACCATTTCAACACTACGGCCGGCAAGGGAGCTACTTTACTTGGTATGACCAGTACTAAGTACACCATTTCAATACTACGGCGGGCAAGGGAGCTAATTTACTTGGTATTACCAGTACTAAGTACACCATTTCAACACTACGGCGGGCAAGGGAGCTACTTTCCTCGGTATTACCAGTACTAAGTACACCATTTCAACACTACGGCGGGCAAGGGAGCTACTTTCCTCGGTATTACCAGTACTAAGTACACCATTTCAACACTACGGCGGGCAAGGGAGCTACTTTACTTGGTATTACCAGTACTAAGGACACCATTTCAACACTACGGCGGGCAAGGGAGCTACTTTCCTTGGCATAACCAGTACTAAGGACACCATTTCAACACTACGGCCGGCAAGGGAGCTACTTTCCTCGGTATTACCAGTACTAAGTACACCATTTCAACACTACGGCCGGCAAGGGAGCTACTTTCCTTGGTATTACCAGTACTAAGTACACCATTTCAACACTACGGCGGGCAAGGGAGCTACTTTCCTTGGTATTACCAGTACTAAGTACACCATTTCAACACTACGGCGGGCAAGGGAGCTACTTTCCTTGGTATGACCAGTACTAAGTACACCATTTCAACACTTCAGCGGGCAAGGGAGCTACTTCCCTTGGTATGACCAGTACTAAGTACACCATTTCAACACTACGGCGGGCATGGGAGCTACTTTCCTCGGTATGACCAGTACTAAGTACACCATTTCAACACTACGGCGGGCATGGGAGCTACTTTCCTCGGTATTACCAGTACTAAGTACACCATTTCAACACTACGGCGGGCAAGGGAGCTACTTTCCTCGGTATGACCAGTACTAAGTACACCATTTCAACACTACGGCGGGCAAGGGAGCTACTTTACTTGGTATTACCAGTACTAAGTACACCATTTCACCACTACGGCGGGCAAGGGAGCTACTTTCCTCTGTATTACCAGTACTAAGGACACCATTTCAACACTACGGCGGGCAAGGGAGCTACTTTACTTGGTATTACCAGTACTAAGTACAACATTTCACCAATACGGCGGGCAAGGGAGCTACTTTACTTGGTATTACCAGTACTAAGTACAACATTTCACCACTACGGCGGGCAAGGGAGCTACTTTCCTTGGCATTACCAGTACTAAGTACACCATTTCAACACTACGGCGGGCAAGGGAGCTACTTTACTCGGTATTACCAGTACTAAGTACACCATTTCAACACTACGGCCGGCAAGGGAGCTACTTTCCTTGGTATTACCAGTACTAAGTACACCATTTCAACACTACGGCGGGCTACTAAGTACACCATTTCACCACTACGGCGGGCAAGGAAGCTACTTTCCTCGGTATTACCAGTACTAAGTACACCATTTCACCACTACGGCGGGCAAGGGAGCTACTTTCCTTGGTATGACCAGTACTAAGTACACCATTTCACCACTACGGCGGGCAAGGGAGCTACTTTCCTTGGTATGACCAGTACTAAGGACACCATTTCAACACTTCGGCGGGCAAGGGAGCTACTTTACTTGGTATTACCAGTACTAAGTACACCATTTCACCACTACGGCGGGCAAGGGAGCTACTTTACTTGGTATTACCAGTACTAAGTACACCATTTCACCACTACGGCGGGCAAGGGAGCTACTTTCCTCGGTATTACCAGTACTAAGTACACCATTTCAACACTTCAGCGGGCAAGGGGGCTACTTTCCTTGGTATTACCAGTACTAAGTACACCATTTCAACACTTCAGCGGGCAAGGGAGCTACTTTCCTTGGTATGACCAGTACTAAGTACACCATTTCAACACTACGGCGGGCAAGGGAGCTACTTTACTTGACATTACCAGTACTAAGTACACCATTTCAACACTACGGCGGGCAAGGGAGCTACTTTACTTGACATGACCAGTACTAAGTACACCATTTCAACACTTCAGCGGGCAAGGGAGCTACTTTACTTGGTATTATCAGTACTAAGTACACCATTTCAACACTTCAGCGGGCAAGGGAGCTACTTTACTCTGTATTACCAGTACTAAGGACACCATTTCAACACTTCAGCGGGCAAGAAAGCTACTTTCCTTGGTATGACCAGTACTAAGTACACCATTTCAACACTTCAGCGGGCAAGGGAGCTACTTTCCTTGGTATGACCAGTACTAAGTACACCATTTCAACACTACGGCGGGCAAGGGAGCTACTTTACTTGACATTACCAGTACTAAGTACACCATTTCAACACTACGGCGGGCAAGGGAGCTACTTTACTTGACATGACCAGTACTAAGTACACCATTTCAACACTTCAGCGGGCAAGGGAGCTACTTTACTTGGTATTATCAGTACTAAGTACACCATTTCAACACTTCAGCGGGCAAGGGAGCTACTTTACTCTGTATTACCAGTACTAAGGACACCATTTCAACACTACGGCGGGCAAGGGAGCTACTTTCCTTGGTATGACCAGTACTAAGTACACCATTTCAACACTACGGCGGGCAAGGGAGCTACTTTACTTGACATTACCAGTACTAAGTACACCATTTCAACACTACGGTGGGCAAGGGAGCTACTTTACTTGACATGACCAGTACTAAGTACACCATTTCAACACTTCAGCGGGCAAGGGAGCTACTTTACTTGGTATTATCAGTACTAAGTACACCATTTCAACACTTCAGCGGGCAAGGGAGCTACTTTACTTGGTATTACCAGTACTAAGGACACCATTTCAACACTACGGCGGGCAAGGGAGCTACTTTCCTCGGTATTACCAGTACTAAGTACACCATTTCAACACTACTGCGGGCAAGGGAGCTACTAATATCATACGTTAATGTCTTTGTGTTTGACGCGGCCGCGGTTTGATCCCGTCACCTTCAGCACCCGAAGCCAACGGTCTACTCGGGGAAATCTCTATATATTTATTTTTACCAAAAAAAGCCTTTCTACACGCATCAATGTCAGGTTCACCAATCAAAATAGACGTTTCTTACTTCACGTTAAAGTGCCATTCATAAGTAACTTCTTTGGTCGATACGTATGTAGATATTTTACACACCTAGTAATGAAATTGGTTGAAACAGTCGACAACCAGATTAAAGTCATTTGAAGCATTAAAGCATATTGACCAAAATAAATATACGACATACTAGTATTTGAAAATACTGCCATCCCACGCAGAATAATTTTGAACACCAAATATGGTCGAAGGATATTATCATGGATTTACCAAAGAAAACGTTTATGCGACGTATACATACAAATACATACTTAGAACCTTTAACCATTCCTTACTGGCGGAATTTGGCATAATCCCACTCGACATTTTCACACCAAATATCAGACTGCAGATTTAGCGGATAAATAGAAAAGATTTATTATACCTGGTCCTGGTAGTTCTACTGGTTGAACGAGGCTACCAAACGTTATGTTAGAGGCCAATATCCAAAACAAAGAATCGACCGAGTTCAATTTATCATATGGATTATATCCAGCCTGAAATACAAAGATAAACCCCTATAATATCTTATATATGTTTATACGATCTATTAAATGTGTAACCAACGGACATGCATGTATGCACATGAATGTAAATTTCGAAAAAGACGCCTTAATTGATCACAGCACTGACCATGTCAATGAAATTAATAATAATAATAATAATAATAATAATAATAATAATAATAATAATAATAATAAAATAATAATAATAATAATAATAATAATAATAATAATAATAATAATAATAATAAATAATAATAATAATAATATTCATAATAATGATAATAATGATTATAATAGAATCATTAAAATAATAAAATCAAATAATAAAAACATTTAAGCGCTTTAATGTTAAATGTTTTTAGAGTAATTTAAAAAAAAAATGCAATATCAATGCTGTGTTTAGGAAACTTACGTTATTGCCACTGAGTATTTGCATTGTCTGCTCCTCTGGTTCAACTACATCTGGATCAAAGTCACCAACAACGACTGTGATATTGCCATATTGAAAGCTATAAAACGAAAATGAATATATAAAAATACCAGAAAATTGCGGTAGGTAATAGGCAAGCTTCGGATTTAAGAAGGATTAATTACAATTTACATTATCTTAATCGATTAAGTCTTAAAGGGGCACAATAATGGTTTGTGCATTTATTTTTCAAATTATAATTCATTACTATGTTAACTTATTTGACCTGAATGATATTTCTTTTATACACACAAAAAGAAATAGCGATATATTGGCATTTTTTTAAAATGGGGAATGTGTGGTCACGCAGTTGTTAATTAAAGCGCTTTAAGCGTGGAAAGGGTTTCAGCAAGCTACATCTTGTGAGTATAGTCATGTTATTGACAAACAAATTAACATAAACGTGGCAACCAGTCTCAGGTTGTCTATATACTTCTCCGAAACCACAAGGCGCGAAGCCAAGATTGTTCAATTTATGGGGTCAAAGCTGCCCCTCTCCGGGGTCACAGGTTTTGTATATCCTTATAGCAATTGACTTCCTTAGCAACAAATGACTTCCTTAGCAACCACTTTCTGATATGCTTCCAATTTAGCAAAATTAAATGACTTTCTTAGCAAAATATTTCTTTCTTAGCATCAGTCTTACCAACCACCTTCATCCCTATCAACTAATGACCTCCTTATGTATAAATGACTTCTTTACCAAGCAATAACTTTCCTAGCAACAATGACTTATTTTTTAATTATGAATTGCTAAGCAACCATTGACTACTTTAGCAGCCAATCAATTCATTTGCAGACTTTAACTTCCTTAGCTACCAAAGACGTCCTAAGCAACACATGACTTCCAAAGCAGCCGCTTTCTTCCCTAGAAACTATCTACATCTAGTATGTGAATGCCTTCCTTAGCAACTACTGACTTCTCTAGCAACATTCAGCTTCCATTGCCATCACATCCGTTTCCCTTAATACAACTAGCTGACAATTTCTTGACGGCACTAGAAATACAAATGATTTCCCTTTACAATGACAAACCTCCTTATCAACCATCAGATTATTCGATAACCACTTACTTCCTAGGCAAGCAGCATCCTTCTTTATATTAAACTATTGACTTGCTGGGCATTTAAATCAGGTGAGCAATATAGGACCATATTGACCCTCTTGTGTTGTGTTCTCAGTAGCAAGTACATATTTCAACACGATTAGACTAATACATATTCTTCCAAGTCTTTGATGCCTTGCACAGAAACATCTTAAGGCAGTCATTACTGACAAGATTTAATCATACATGTATTGTATTAATTGATTGGTTGATGTTTATTTAGGTCACTGACATTACACATGTAAACTTACGGTCCAGGAAAAACAGGATAAACAGCAGAAATATAACAGTCCATAGATGACAGGAATATTCTGCGATGAAGAATTGTTCCACCACAGATAAATGTGTCGTTTATGAATAACTTTCCATAATAAGGATGTTTCCCGGTTGGTGCACTTCTCCCACCAACAATATACTTAGCGCCGTCATGTTTCATGCTAAGGGTCTCGCCCAAATCGTCCTCATCTACATCTGCTGGGAACTGTTCAGTCAGTGAATTCTGAATTCCAGCACGGTTTAAGAGATCACGGAGACTTTTCTGCATGTCCATTTCAGCTCCAAGCAGTCCTCCATTTTGTGGGATTCCGCAAGTGTATGAAAGAACGGAGGCGACTGTAAATACAGTTAAAGAGCGGTGAAATATACATTACGCAAGTGTATGGAAGAGCAGAGGCAGCTGTAAATACAGCAATAGAGAAATGGTGAAAGAAGGGAGGCAGCTGTAAATACAGCAACAGAGAAATAGTGAAAGAGTGGAGGCAGCTGTAAATGTAGCGACAGAGAAATGTTGAAATATATACGAGAGTGTATGAAAGAGCAGAGGCAACTGGAAATACAGCAATAGAAAAATTGTGAAAGAGCGGAGGCAGCTGTAAATACAGTAATAGAAAAATGGTGAGAAAGAGCGGGAGGCAGCGATAAATACAGTAATAGAGAAATGTTAAAATATACATTACGCGACTGTATGAAAGAGTGGGGCAGCTGTTAATACAGCACTAGAGAAATGGTGAAAGAGCGGAGGCAGCTGTAAATACAGTAATAGAGAAACAGTAATAGGAAAATGGTGAAATATACATTACGCGAGTGTTTGAAAGAGCGGAGGCAGCTGTAAATACAGCAACAGAGTAATGTTGAAATATACATCACGCAAGTGTATGAAAGAGCGGAGGCAGCTGTAAATACAGCAACAGAGAAATGGTGAAAGAGCGGAGGCAGCTGTAAATACAGTTATACAGAAATGGTGAAATATGAAGTATGCAGATTATGATTGTGTAGACATGTTAGAGTCTATGCGTCGACCAACGTTACCTCCCCCTTACGACCAAACAAAGCCTGAAAGGATGGACAATTAAACAATGTATTCAAACGGGTTACATTAGGAAGTCACACTACAATCATAGATAATACAATTCATGAGACTCATAGGGTACACCCATGAGCATAGACCATATAGCGCTTAGCTGTTGGCAAGTGTTGCTGAATATAATATAAGATGTAGTATGTTAAACATGCATTTTTACTCTCAATGAGAATTAACAACAATGTCAGCGTTGATAAAGCTTTTAAAAAATCGAAGTTATTATGTCACTTGTGCTATTAAGAGACTGATTTACCTAATATATTTGGGAAGACAATACCTACAGTCCATTTAACAGTATCAATTATAACATTTCAAGAGGGCAGTTAACATACACGTTCACTGTAGTATTAAAGATTATATTTTTAATTTTTATATACAGCAGCCATTACTGAATAAAGCTTTAAGGAGTTGTCCAAATGTTATATTTTGACCATTCGGAACTCCTCGGCAATTTTTATCGAAAACAACACGGATGTATGCCGGTACATCAGTAGAAGTAGTTCGTAAAATTTTGAATGATATCATTAATTAAATGAAGTGTTTTAGCCTGTATTTTTTATCTAAGTTTAAATTGATTGCCAGTGAAGTATATTATTGCAAACATAATTAAGATTCCCAAAAGTAAAGTCATTAAGTTTAACTGCTACAATTAAATTACTACGCGAACTACTTGCAGCGGATTTAAACATACAGATTTCTGAGTATGTAAACCGTCTAAATACATCCGAGGTCGTTTTTCGCTGAATATGGCCGAGGAGCTCCAAATGTCTTTTAGATAGTTGGAGTTTTGGTTAACTTTGACCAAACCAAATATACAATTGGCTGCAGGTGACTTACACATATACAGTCGAACCCCGTTGACTCGAACTCGCTTGACTCGAATTCCTCGTTGGCTCGAAATGGATGTAAAGGACCGAATTCTATATATTGAAGGTAAGAATTACCACTTGGCTCGATTTTTTCCGAAGCTCGGATGTATTTTCGCCGGTCCCTGAATGTTCGAGCCAACGGGATTCGACGGTATGTGATTGAACATGTGAATGATGTTCATTTTGCGACACCATCAGAAGGTTCCCTGGTGGAAATCAAACTCACAGCCTTTGGTAGAAAGACTGACACATAAACCAGTCTTTCCCTTTTTGCACTGACAACTTTTAAGTAGTTTTTTATGAATATTTTGATATACATCAATGATCCCTTTTTACCAAAATGAACGTAAAATGTTAATGTTTTCATAAATGTAATAAAATTATTCTCCAGATTATCGTGATGCTTCACAACAGCAGTCTGTATGTGCCGACAAGAATATTTGCTAAATAACCACATGATCCATGGCTGGCAGAAGCTCTTCAACAAATAATGGTCGTCAGTTGGTTGCCAAATGTCGAAAAACAGTTGCCGGTCATTCAATTTGTAAAAAAAATGAAAAAAAAATCCTCATATTGTAATGCACCAGTCAATTGTTACCACGGCCCCCAGGTCCGGGTACAGCGGGGACTTAGACTTTCCGTCCAGCCAAGCCCGGGTAAAATCCCCGCCCTGCGGAGACGAACTGCTGGTAAAATCCCCGCCAAATTCCCCCGCACCCAAGGGACACTAGTTTAGGCCCATTTCACCGGCTATCCCCGGTATACCCCCGGACCTGGGGGGGCGTGGTCACAATTGACTGGTGCATAAAGGCCTACCACAGTGCAAAAGTTGTTTTCTTTTTATTCAGTTTTGAGGTTCAATATTTAGCAAGCATAAAACATACCTCCGTTGCAACATATGTATATGTAATAAGGAATTGAGCAACTTCCACGAAGTAAAATTTTATCATATTTTTAAGCATTTACATTTTTACGGATATGTTTACTATACAAAATTACTATATTTGTATGCCAATATAGTCAAGTCTACTCGATCAACAATACCTTGTGGCTTTGTGGTGTTTTCTGGTATATAAGCAAGATATTCGTAACCAGAAAATTTATTTAATACAATACTTTGAATAGTTTTTTGAATGCCATTCTTGTTTAAAAAAGATATAATCCAGACTCCACAAGGCGTTGTTCAGCGGGTAGTCTGGGGACTTGTGAAACACGAATATGTTTATATTGTCGACAGACTTTCCCTAAACAAAAGCAAATGCTTTTTGATCCCTAAACTGATCACATTTTCTTTCTTAAAATTAGCTCAACTCTTTATTACCCCAAAACATGTTACATTGGACGTATGTTCGGCTCCTGAAAAATATTGTTCCTCAAAACTAAGTTTACCATGAACTTTTCAAATATTTTAACGTTTGGCCCTCCCCACCCACTTTTGCACTGTGGAAGGCCCTTATCAGATAAGATATTGTATTTGAGTGCGTGTGAACAGAATGTTTGTAACACTTATTTACGCACTTTTAAAACACACTTGACTGGCCTTGAATGCTGTATGTTACCGAAAACCTTTTTTTTTGAAGCATTGAATAACTTATTTAACACACACTTGATTGGCCGTGAATGCTGTATGTTACCGAAAAGTTTTTTTGAAGCATTGAATAACTTATTTAACACACACTTGATTGGCCGTGAATGCTGTATGTTACCGAAAAGTTTTTTTGAAGCATTGAATAATTTATTTAACACACACTTGATTGGCCGTGAATGCTGTATATTACCGAAAAGTTTTTTTGAAGCATTGAATAACTTATTTAACACACACTTGACTGGCCGTGAATGCTGTTTGTTGCCGAAAAGTTTTTTTGAAGCATTGAATAACTTATTTAACACACACTTGACTGGCCGTGAATGCGGTATGTTACCGAAAAGTTTTTTTGAAGCATTGAATAACTTATTTAACACACACTTGACTGGCCGTGAATGCTGTTTGTTACCGAAAAGTTTTTTTTGAAGCATTGAATAACTTATTTAACACACACTTGACTGGCCGTGAATGCTGTTTGTTACCGAAAAGTTTTTTTGAAGCATTGAATAACTTATTTAACACACACTTGAGTGGGCGTGAATGCTGTATGTTATCGAAAGTTTTTTTTGAAGCATTGAATAACTTATTTAACACACACTTGACTGGCCGTGAATGCTGTATGTTTCCGAAAAGTTTTTTTGAAGCATTGAATAACTTATTTAACACACACTTGATTGGCCGTGAATGCTGTATGTTACCGAAAACCTTTTTTTTGAAGCATTGATTAACTTATTTAACACACACTTGATTGGCCGTGAATGCTGTATGTTACCGAAAAATTTTTTTGAAGCATTGAATAACTTATTTAACACACACTTGACTGGCCGTGAATGCTGTATGTTACCGAAAAGTTTTTTTTGAAGCATTGAATAACTTATTTAACACTCACTTGACTGACCGTGAATGCTGTATGTTACCGAAAAGTTTTTTTTGAAGCATTGAATAACTTATTTAACACACACTTGACTGGCCTTGAATGCTGTATGTTATCGAAAAGGTTTTTTTTGAAGCATTGAATAATTTATTCAACACACACTTGACTGGCCGTGAATGCTGTATGTTACCGAAAAGTTTTTTTGAAGCATTGAATAACTTATTTAACACACACTTGATTGACCGTGAATGCTGTATGTTACCGAAAAGTTTTTTTTGAAGCATTGAATAATTTATTTAACACACACTTGACTGGCCGTGAATGCTGTATGTTACCGAAAAGTTTTTTTTTGAAGCATTGAATAATTTATTTAACACACACTTGACTGGCCGTGAATGCTGCATGTTACTGAAAAGTTTTTTTTGAAGCATTGAATAATTTATTTAACACACACTTGACTGGCCGTGAATGCTGTTTGTTACCGAAAAGTTTTTTGAAGCATTGAATAACTTATTTAACACACACTTGACTGGCCGTGAATGGTTGTATGTTGCCGAAAAGTTTTTTTGAAGCATTGAATAATTTATTTAACACACACTTGAGTGGCCGTGAATGCTGTTTGTTACCGAAAAGTTTTTTTGAAGCATTGAATAACTTATTTAACACACACTTGAGTGGCAGTGAATGCTGTTTGTTACCGAAAAGTTTTTTTGAAGCATTGGATAACTTATTTAACACACACTTGAGTGGCCGTGAATGGTTGTATGTTACCGAAAAGTTTTTTTGAAGCATTGAATAACTTATTTAACACACACTTGACTGGCCGTGAATGCTGTTTGTTACCGAAAAGTTTTTTTTGAAGCATTGGATAACTTATTTAACACACACTTGACTGGCCGTGAATGCTGTATGTTACCGAAAAGTTTTTTTTGAAGCATTGAATAACTTATTTAACACACACTTGACTGGCCGTGAATGCTGTATGTTACCGAAAAGTTTTTTTTGAAGCATTGAATCATCGGGTTGTGATCTTTAGCTTAATTCTAACCCATCGAGAGAATTTTTAATTTCAGCCTGTCGACCACATCAAAGAAACCTTCTTCAACCATTTGGCATATACTTCGAGTATAATACCAGGATCAGACTTCTGAAGGGGCGGGCTCATACTTTCGCAAAACATTCATAACAAGTAGTTTAATTGTTTTCACTTTAATAATAAATCGTAGCTTTAATTTAATTTTATTTGCATTATTAAGTCATAATTTATTTTAATTTGTTAACGTTCTACTGGATTTGAAACTTAATGATATTAGAGCTATTAAAATTCATCAATGTTTTCAGTACTTCTAAGAATAGAAGTTCTAACTATACTAGCCCTCTATGCTTCTTACTAGAATTAAAGTTTTATTGAGATTTCAATATTTCTTCCCATTTAAAGTAACTCGCTCATGGTTTGTAAAATGCACTTCTTTAAATGCGAAATTACGTATGGCAAATCATAACGAGTGTTACAACAAAAATACCAAAAGCTGGAACCCTTCAGCAATTGTTGATATTTATTTGCTCTAATATAGCCTTTGAAGACCACAATTTTCAATAGCGTAAACAATTCTGTTCAAAATCGTATTTGTTCATCAAAGTAGTACAATAACTAAATTTCAACAAAAGGTAAAAAAAAACAATGTTGCCAAAATAGAATTTGAGAGTGAGTTCCTTTAATTTCCACATGAAGTCACTTCATATGTTTGCATATATATGTGTGCCCTTGTCATCATTTAACAATGTAAAAATAAAGATAACAGATAATTAAATGAATAAATAAATAATAATAAAATCTGACTTACTGATGACAAATCGAAGCGCAGCAGAGAACGACATTCTTGGCAGAGACAATCCGAAGAATAATTTGCTGCATGGAGGTATGTCGTTTTATAGAAAGATGGACATTCCCATCTTATCATCAGTGGTATCAATTTACCATATCAAAATGCTTGTTAGTCTTAGGGCAAAATGGTTAACGTTTTGAATAATATTGTAATATTATCAGCAACCGTCATCAAATTATCAAATAAATTAAAAAAAAACAACGTAATTATAAAAGTTGGTAAGTCATCCAAAGGTTACATTTAGTTGTCTCTTAAATTTCAATTAACGTTTTGAATAATATTGTAATATTTAGTATTGTATTTTCTAAGAGAGACATAGTAAAACCAATTATGGTTAATTCTCAATTCTGTGATTTACTAACTGTTTATAAGTTTCATCACTTCTTATTTTGTATGTATATTATGCATCTCTGTAGCTCAAATGCTTATTTACTTTGTTCAATATTTTCTGCAATAAATACTGGTTAAATCAATATTGTATTGCTATTTAGAAATCAACCATAATCAATCCAATTACCATCTAAATTATTTTCTTTCTAATTTTAGAAGGTGGTAAGTCATCCAAAGGTTAGATTTTATTTGGCTCTTAAATTCCAATTTTATGTTGTTATTCTGTTAAGAATATAATAATATCTACGTAGCTAAACTTGTTTGTAACTCATTTTGTCCTATGAAAGCGGTATCAAAATACATATACAATCGAGATCTGTTCAGTTGTCTCGTGTAATATGTAAAATGTGTTATTTGTTTTGCAATGTATTTTGCTCAATCGATTAAAAAATATGGATGCTGATCGCAAACTTTGCTCACATTTGTTCCTCTGAAGAAAGAAACACAACAACAACAACAACAACAACAACAACAACAGCAACATTTATATTTCGGTATATAATCTTATTATTTTTTTTTTTCATTTATATGCCAAAACAAGTATATGCAATTCAAGTTATCACAACAGTATAAAAGTCACTCTCATTGAACGCGGGAGTATTTTTTTTATTCTGTGAGTGCCACTCTTCTGGGGTTAAACCCACTTCAAAGTCACGGGCCTGGAAAACCTTATGACTTTACCCTTGGGCATCCTAATTATTTATGAAATAATACACTTCACTGGCAGTCAATTGTAACTAAGTAATACAAAATAAACATTTAAACACTACAATGAACTTAAACTGTTATTTGTAATTTTACTACTTCTACTGATGTACCGGAATACATCCGAGGCTGATTTCGATGGAAAGTGGCCGAGGAGTTCCCAATGATTCGAAATAGGCCAACAGGACCGGTGATCAAATTCATAGAATAAATAGCTTACCGATACGTTGATTATATAACTTACAAGCCATTAACATGTATGGAGGCTTTGCAGGCACACGAGCCTGCCTCTACAGAATTAGTTCAACGTGATACGTCGAGGTATATTTCGAAAGCGGCAATCGGTTCTTTAGTAGACGAATTCAACAGACTGATTAAGTCGGTTCCTTTGTTGTCGAATTCAACATACAGATCAAGTCGGTTCCTTTGTTGTCGAATTCAACAGACCGATCAAGTCGGTTCCTTTGTTGTCGAATTCAACAGACCGATCAAGTCGGTTCCTTTGTTGTCGAATTCAACAGACCGATCCAGTCGGTTCCTTTGTTGTCGAATTCAAAAGACCGATCAAGTCGGTTCCTTTGTTGTCGAATTCAAGTGACCGATCAAGTCGGTTCCTTTGTTGTCGAATTCAAAAGACCGATCAAGTCGGTTCCTTTGTTGTCGAATTCAACATACAGAACAACTCGGTTCCTTTGTTGTCGAATTCAACGGACCGATCAAGTCGGTTCCTTTGTTGTTGAATTCAACAGACAGATCAAGTCGGTCCCTTTGTTGTCGAATTCAACGGACCGATCAAGTCGGTTCCTTTGTTGTCGAATTCAACAGACCGATCATGTCGGTTCCTACAGACCGATCAAGTCGGTTCCTTTGTTGTCGAATTCAAGTGACCGATCAAGTCGGTTCCTTTGTTGTCAAATTCAACAGACCGATCAAGTCGGTTCCTTTGTTGTCGAATTCAACAGACCGATCAAGTCGGTTACTTTGTTGTCGAATTCAACGGACCGATCAAGTCGGTTCCTTTGTTGTCGAATTCAACGGACTGATCAAGTCGGTTCCTTTGTTGTCAAATTCAACAGACCGATCATATCGGTTCCTTTGTTGTCGGTTTCTTTGTTGTCGAAGTTGATCAACAGACTGATGAAGTCGGTTCCTTTGTTGTCGAATTCAACCGACCGATCATGTCGGTTCCTTTGTTGTCGAATTCAATCAACAGACTGGATTTGAAGTTAACTTCATTGATAAGGGTAGACTAAACAAAGACATAAGGACTAGTTATGTTTACTGTACAAAAGTAAGTTTTCCCGGAAATGATTTTGAAAACCCTTTTTTATAATTATTTTACTCTTTGATAACTAAAATTCAGGAAACTGTGGAGCAAACCCAGGCCAGTACAGTATAAAAAGAGCAATCTGACACCTTTACCAATCAGCCACAAGGACTAATTTAACAACTGAAGGATATTTTAAATTGTATCAAATACATTGGTAACATCTCATAATAATGGCCATCATCCAATCAGGCTACAACCTTTCGTTGAATCATATTACTTTGTTATATCGTTTTTCAAAAATATGGTCTTTAAAGACAATACTTGAGCAAATATCAACATTTGTTGAACGGTTCCAGCTTTCAGTATCTTAGTTTTTACACTCCTAATGATTTGCCACACTTTGTTTCATGTTTAAAATTAAATATCAATATTAGCTTAATAGAAATATGTTTATTTGAAGTGGTAAATAGTGTTAGTATAGTAGAAGGAGTACTGTTTGTTTTGAGTGTTTATAGCTTGTAAATGTAGGTACATGTTAGAATTCCCATTCTTTCTTCTTTTCTTCTTCTTATTTTTCAATCTGAAAAAAACCATATGTTTATAAAACAGAACACTGGTATGGCATCTTGGTAATAATTGTATTCTCATATGTTTTAGTTGATTAAGACGGGATTTATATGGCACAATTGTATACACATGCAGTTCAGTTTAATGACAAATGTTTTATAACAAATATCAATTTATTTGGTTAATTATTTCAATTATGATTGTCCGATTCTTTTCTTGATAAGATGTGCCCTCTGTGTAAAGTAATAGATAATGTGAAGTGAAAAACAATCACCAGATAATTAAGTGAGAGAAAAGTCAACAGATCATTGGAAAGTTGAATCGATGGTCGTATGAGACATGGTCAAGTTATAAGACATTTGACTGTCAAATCAGGTGTGGCAATCTACGCCCAGGGGATAGTAAGAAATATCTTATATGGCATATAATGGTCATCAGATAGGAGGATAGGTGAAATTAATTAAAAATGTCCATCAGCGCTTGATGTTAAAATTGTTATACGTTGCAAGCAAATAAAAGTATTTAGAATGTTTATTTTGTCTATTCTATATACGTGGCAGATCAATGGTCTACTGGCAAGGCACTCGACTGTCAATTCCATGTACGTGGCAGATCCATTGTCTAGTGGCAAGACACTCGACTGTCAATCTAGGGGTTGCAGGTTCCATCCCCAGTCTTTCGGGAGGAACGCTAAATTGGGGACCCATATGTGACAGTGCTGTTGACTCGCAGGTACACCGTCACTCGACCAGAGTTGCTTTTACCGGTGTTACATCTTGTCTGTGCTCTATGCGCCCATGGATGAATTTCCTGGTGGCGTAAAAATTTAGCGTACCTCTCTCCATTACATTGTTTATTTACCATCTGAACATGTTTACATTTTTTTTTTGAGAAAACTCATTTGGAAAAAGTCCAGATTCTGCTTACATTCAGTGGGAAATCATATATGCTCTTACTGATATTTGAGCTAAGTGTTTGAACTTATTTTATGTTGCATTATGATGAACTCATGGGATAAATGCGTACATGGTCAGTTAGTCTATCCCTTCCATTTAACAAATCACAGATAAATAAAACAATGAAAACTGCAGGGATCCTCTTGACATTCGCCTCTCCATCAGAACCGATGTTGGCAGGTGGGGTAAGGGGGGGGGGTGTAATTATGGTTTAATACTACATTTGTCTCCAAAGCACATAATCAGACCATATGTCCAGGCCAACCCAGGGGTGTTTAGGGTTGGGAGTTTGTTTGGTTAAGTTTTCTATCGAAATCCCGCATATATATACATGTTTTAAGGGCTATTTTAAAGACGTTAAAAACACATAAAAACAAGAAATGTTGGTTTCGGATCAATAATTGAAGAACGCCTAGCCCTTTGTAAACAGGTTTGCCATGACAAGCTGATGAACTCTATTGATTTTTAGGTCAGTGGGTTAAAGGTCAAGTCGTGGAAGACTTGAGCTGATAATCCGTTTTTGACCAATAACTGAAGAATGCAGGGACCCATGAGCCGTGTACTAGGCAGCTTGATCATCATGAACAACAGATATAACCTATCGACTTAGAAGTCACTGGTTTAAAGGTAAAGGTCGTAGTGACCTTCAGCTGAAAATCTTTTTCAAACCAATAATGGACGAAAACTCGTTTACGGTGATCTCAAACTTGGTAAGCAGTTTGGTCATTTCGAGTAGTTAAGCGGTCAGTTTAAGTTTAGTGGTCAGTAAGTATATGTTAAGGTCGATAACTGTTAAAAATTTCGGCCAGCATAACCTCATACTTGGTTAGTGGATTACCAGTATTGATAATGTAAACTAGGATTTCTATACGGTAAACATGATAAAGTTACTAACCAACCTCATTCATTAAAACAATGACTCAGTGCATATTCCCTTTAACATAATTCATTGTTCTTTTCATACCATATTTCCCATTCTGCATATGAACACATAAATAAGTAAGCATGGGAAGTCACTAAGCATAACGGCATATGTGTGACACCTTTCAATGACAGAGTTACAGAGTGAACACAAAAGGCTATAAATTATGATTTTTGACCTCCACGGCGGGCCTTGACCTTGAAGGTGGCTCAGGCTGGAAGGTGTGAATAATTGAGCCACCAATCCTTTCTTTTCGTGGTTGAGAAATGGCGTGGACACAAAAGGCTACATGAACTTTGACCTCCACAGCGGGCCTTGACCTTGAAGGTAGCTTGAGGGGGTGAATAATTGAGCCACCAATCCTTCCTTTTCGTGGTTGAGTAATGGCTTGGACACAAAAGGCTACATGAACTTTGACCTCCACAGCGGGCCTTGACCTTGAAGGTAGCTTGAGGGGGTGAATAATAGAGCCACCAATCCTTCCTTTTTGTGGTTACGAAATGGCGTGTACACAAAAGGCTACATAAACTTTGACCTCCACAGCAGGCCTTGACCTTGAAGGTAGCTTGAGGGGGTGAATAATTGAGCCACCAATCCTTCCTTTTCGTGGTTGAGAAATTGGTGGACACAAAAGGCTACATGACCTTTGACCTCCACAGCGGGCCTTGAAGGTAGCTTGAGGGAGTGAATAATTGGGCCACCCATCCATCCTTTTTCGTGGGTGAGTAATGGGTGGACACAAAAGGCTATATGACCTTTGACCTCCACAAGAGGACATGACCTTGAAGGAAGCTTGAGGGAGGGAATAATTGAGCAATCAATCCTTCCTTTTCGTGGTTGAGTAATGGCGTAGACACATACCGGGGACTAAAGAAGCCTTTTTTCCCCCTGAACATGATTTGGAAGTGACGATTGCCCCAAAAGGGATATTTGAGGTATTATGAAAAGGGTCAATAAGTAAGGAAAGTTATTGATGCTAAAATGTGGCTATTGCTCAATATTATCTTATATTGTATGCGCCAATATGCAGCATTAAATTATGATGTGTGACCTTCACCTTTTTGGTAGATATCTCTTCTCTTTATCATGTCCTATGAACAGGTATAATATCTTCTTAAATTGTTTCCACTAAACGAAAACATAGTATTAGCTAGCTACAAGTTTGTGGTGCAGGCCTATATGCCAGGACTTAAAACCATGACCTTTGACATAAAAACCTTGGTTTTCTGTGTGACATGCCACCTCATCATTGTGAACATTCATGGCAAGTTTTTTTTTTAAATCCTATGATGAACGGTTCAGATACACTGAAGCATATACACATAACCGCCAATTTCTGACAACTTATTCAAGCTCACCAAAAGCGGACTGAACAAAAATGTTATTTGAATTATTTGGAAGCAGTATAGCCTATAGCTTTTCTTGACAAGGGAGTACACTACAACAGAAAACATCCATAACAATGAGAGATTATCCAGAAGTCGGTCAACGGTGTCAAGGTCATGCGACAATTTTTTTTACCAAAAAGCCCAATGATTTGATCGCCAGTCAGGTTATCATAACATAAAAGATGTTTTTGTAGCCAGGGTTCCTTTTTCGTCGCCACGGCCTATCGGGCTACGGTTTATGTCACACACTGTACCATACTACATAATTCATCGAGAATTCAGATTTATTCCATTAATGTTTATAAACAATAAATAAAAAGTCATTTGTTTCCACTTTAACAAGTTTTTTAGGAAGGTTACAATGTAGTTTTATACTCTCAAACATTTTCATTATAGACAAAATGCAGAAATAGCTGCACTGCAAAGTTTCTACACAAATCATAAATAATAAACATCACAAACATTAACATATAAACTGAACAACCTTTACCATCTCAAAATTTGAGTTAATGGTTACATTTTTAACAAAAAAACATCATGAATCTGCATAAGGCCAAAAAATAATGTGGTTTCAGTTACCCAACCAACCATTTTGCTACTTTTGTTGTTGGTATTTTTTTAAGGGACTCGCTCATGTTTTTGGCAGCAAAATTATTTTCCCCGGTTATGCATCTGAAAACATTCATATTAGAACTATTTTACTTGCTGATACAAAAATTGCTGATAAAAATCCTCAAGCATAAAAAATATTCTGATATTAGTCGGAAGCCAACCTCTGCAAAGTCAAGGAAACAAGAGATGTTTGTGAAACATTATGCCCCCTGAGCGCCAAGTTGCCAGAAATATTTGGACAATTGAATGAAATATGCATGGACTGAAATGACAGCTGATTTGTCATTGGATGCATATGAGGCAGGTCATCTACTGGTCATACCTAATCTTCATGTCAAGTTTGATGACCATAGGTCCGGGAATTGTTGAGTTATCACTCGGACAAGCTTTGGTCTTCCAACAGACCGACCGACATGTGCAAAGCAATTATATAACCCCTCTGCTTCGAAGGGGGGCATAATTAAACTAGATGTTCACTGAAAACTGATACTTCAACTCATGCATTTAGTGACATATAAATTTCTACTGTCTACTATATAAGAAAATAAAATATGGACAATCAGAAAACCTTTTTTCAGCTTACAGTCACACTGACCTTGACCTTTGACCCACTGACCTCAAAATCAATAGGGTTCATCTGCTGGTCATGACCAATAAGCCTACCTAGTATGAGGTCCCTGGGTCAAAGCGTTCTCAAGTTATTGATCGGAAACCGTTTTTCATGTTAAGGTCACACTGACCTTGACCTTTGACCCACTGACCTCAAAATCAATAGGGTTCATCTGCTGGTCATGACCAATACACCTACCAAGTATGAGGTTCCTGGGTCAAAGCGTTCTCAAGTTATTGATCGGAAACCGTTTTTCATGTAAAGGTCACACTGACCTTGACCTTTGACCCACTGACCTCAAAATCAATAGGGTTCATCTGCTGGTGATGACCAATACACATACCAAGTATGAGGTTCCTGGGTCAAAGCGTTCTCAAGTTATTGATCGGAAACCGTTTTTCATGTAAAGGTCACACTGACCTTGACCTTTGACCCACTGACCTCAAAATCAATAGGGTTCATCTGCTGGTGATGACCAATACACATACCAAGTATGAGGTTCCTGGGTCAAAGCGTTCTCAAGTTATTGATCGGAAACCGTTTTTCATGTAAAGGTCACACTGACCTTGACCTTTGACCCACTGACCTCAAAATCAATAGGGTTCATCTGCTGGTCATGACCAATACACATACCAAGTATGAGGTCCCTCGGTCAAAGCGTTCTCAAGTTATTGATCGGAAACCATTTGGTATTCCTACCGACCGACCGACAGACCGACCGACCGACCGACCGACCGACCGACCGACATGTGCAAAACAATATACCCCACTTTTTTCAAAAGGGGGCATAAAAATAGAAAACTGACAACAAAACCACACGCCCACAAGGACTCATACACAAACATAGAAACTCAGCCTTGAAACATTTTGTTGAAAAGCCTTACTAACACTATACAAAATCGTGGACTTCAAAACAATGTTTGAACACGTATCAACATTTGCTGTAGGGTTCCAGCCGTCAGCATCTTGGTTGGAATGATTTGCTACACTTTGTTTCGTCCTACAACAAAAAGTTAATTTTACAAAAACATGAGTGAGTCCCTTTGAAATTATCAATGTGGCACTATTATTTGATTAAGTGATATGGCTAACATGCTTTGCAGTACTTTTTTTGCAACACTTATGTCAGAATGTGTATGTATGTTAACAAAACAATGATATACATACTTTGTAAACAGGATTCCTATCTACGTAGCAAGTTTTGGTCGGGATGTAAGAGTAACAACACTATTTTATTATCCTTTAGGGCTGTCCCAGTAAAACATGAGGCGAAGGGGAAAGGCATTTATTTTCTTAGTAAATGGGTGGGTGTCTTTTCCCTTATTTGGATTCAAAAGTGGTCAAGTTGTTTCTGTTGGGAGGGGGGGGGGGTATAATTTAGAAGTGCCTTACCCCCATGGGTTATATGTTAAAATTAAATAGCCCAGATAAAATTAATCAAAAACAGAGCTTTTTCAGCAAGTATTAGGAAGAGGCCTACTCTAGCCTTTTTTATGGAAACTTTAGCGATTTGTTCCATGAAATTAGGAATTAAGACTAAGAAAACCGAATCCTTAGTCATATATCAGAGGTGAATTTCAAAGTTTGCCTCTCTTGTCTTCTTTATTCATATAATTTGCTAAATTCAATAATGTGTCCTTTTATGAAGCAAATAAGAATGATTGCCATTTCTGCAAATTGGAAAGTAGCCAATTAGATTGACCTCTATTACAGAAGGTGAAAATACATGTATAGTTATGAAACTGTTAAAAAACTGTCTCTGCCTGCTTCATCAAAATAATTTCTAGTGCATATATTTTCAATATATTTTTCATTTAAAGAAGATAAATCAAACATTCTTAACGACATTCTTAACAACATACAGCGAAATAAAATAATTTCTACAGTCCGCCCAAGAAACCCATTGAGGTGACCAATGCCACATCATTCATATTACTGAAAATTCTGTGCGAAAACAGGCCAACGAAACATTGTAGTACATGAATATTCATATTCCACCGAAAATTTTCTGCTATTTCCATATTGCCTAGGGTGTGTCTTAGGCATCCAATCAATCAGCTGGATTTCTCCTCATTAATTATTCATGAGGTCAAGGGTATTCAATAAGTTATGAATAGAATGGGTTCTGAGGTGTGTCTTAGGCATCCAATCAAACATCTGGATTTCTCCTCATCATTTATTCATGAGTTTAAGGGGTATTCATTAAGTTATGAATAGAAAATGTTATGCAGATGCAAGGAAATGCAAGAATAATGGGTATGTTTAATAAAATGGTGACAAAATATAAATCAGCAGTATGTTTTTTGGTGTTTACCAAGGAATCTTCTTATTTGTGCTTTTTACACGACTCAAAATCCAACAATTGTTTGCATACGCCGAATTACCCCAGGTGGACTGTATATCAATATATTTTTACTGTATAGATGATCAGAAAAAATGTATTTTAAATACCAATTGTGGCATTTTTTTTTGGTCATACCGATTTTCAGAAAAAGTGTACAAATGAAAATTTGTTGATTGTTTTTAAACTAGGAAATATTAAAACAAAAATAAGGTAACAAAAACTAGACATTCCGTGTTTACACACATGTAACGTGAACTAGTGACCAGCATGTACTCCAACCTCCATTCAAACACAGAATTTGCATATGTTTTTATATTGGTGGAAATACTGTTTGCTTTTTTACTGCTGTAGATGGTTTTATATTCCCGACTTCTTTTTCCGAGTTTATTTCTGCGAGTTCTGAACTTGTTTGCTTAGTTTCGGCTGTCAAAATTTGAATCGATAAAATAAATGGATTAAATCGCGAAATTCACAAAAATAAACCCTCAGGAATAAAAAAGCAATCTACAGCTACAGGTGGATTGGTTTTTCATTGACTTTGGCAGTAATGCCTAAAAATTTGCTATTTCACACAATTTTGTTCGAAATCTTTCCAAATTCACCAAAATTGTGGGAAACGTGTTATTTCCCACTCCATTGATGGAATATATCTACAGTCTATTTATAACCTTATACATACAAAAAAATAGAGAAATGGATCACTGTTAAGAAAATAAATCTAAGAGTCATGCAAATCTGGGAATTGTTTACTCCAAATCACTCCAAATTGGGCACTGTTTGTCTCCATTGGGATGAAATTGTTGCCTCTTGAATGGTAAAATGTCTATGTAAATGTATAATCTCCTTCAAAAGAATCATACAAATACAGTCCTTCTCCAGATGTTTTCAAATCATTGTCATACTTATCGTGCGAAAATGCCGGTCTTTTCGAATCTCTTGGAAGCCACTGTTTACTGTCCTTGTGTAGTGCGAAATGTCAATAATCGATTTTAATGTCATGTGATCGGGTTTCAATGTCATAGTAATTGGTATGAATCAAGAACAATACAATCACCATATTGTAATTTTGGCATCATACTAATCTACTGCAATCACGAATCAAACCAGAGCATAATTTCTTTCGTTATTCATTGCAATCAATATAGCCGTAACTGATCAAGTGGGCGTTAGTGCCGTCTTTCATCTTATGCTCCTGGCCTCTACTCTCCGTTGACCACTTGCTCTTGTTTCCCTATCGACCCAGTTTGGGCTCCTTTACCTCCCCTATTATCCCCCTCGTTTCCACTGTGAGCCCCACGGGGAGGATACCCATTCTTTGCGGGTTGCCGGTTTCCCATGGTTCGGCGCTCCCGCTGATCTCTTGGTGCTGGCCCGCTCGATGACCCACTTGCACCTTTTGCCACGCCAGAACCTGTTCCCTCTCCACTAACAGCCTGACTTTCTCCACCATTACTGGGCCTTGAACCAGACGCAGCATTTCCAACTGGTGCTGGGGAGCCAGACTTCCCCTCAGGCCTATTTCCTGTGGATCCTCCACGTCCTGACCCAGGCTTTCCACCGCGTGATGGTGGAGGGAAGTTTGACACACTGGTGTCCGTCTCTGTTCCGGAAGCAGCGCTACTATTCCCACGACCACCAGGCCTTGTGCGACGTCGCCGCGGACGACGACGGTCATTTCGACCATCACTGAAATCTAGAAAAACAAAAACAATTAACATAACTATCACAGAATGTGATTAACACCCCTGCACGCCCAGAGACGTAAGGAAAATATTGGTATTGTTATGTAACACAAACTATCACCAATAAGGCTTATATGGCAAAACATACTAAGTTCAGAAGGATGATATGACCTTGACTTCGAAGGGAGGGACACGGTTCTTGTGTGCCTCATACTATGGTGGTCACTTCTGCCTAATAATTTTAAAATCCAACATTGTATGACAAAGATATGGACCGAACACAAACTATTATCAGTTAAGCTTCTATGGCAAAACTTAGTGACCTTGACCTAGTTAAGCTTCTATGGCAAAACTTAGTGACCTTGACCTTGCAGGTGGGGAATTAGGTCCTATAAGCAAAAAATTCTCATGCTTTAGTGGTTATTTCTACCAAGTAATTCTAAAATCCATCCATTAATGAGAAAGATATGGATGAAACAAAAACGGCACAGGCGGACAGACTGACAGACGTTACCATAAGCATAGTCCCAACCTCACTGTGTGAAGCAGATATATAATATTGAAATCCTGCTTAATAATTTGATTTTTTTCAATCTTTTAACATTACCAGAGATGTTTGTAAAACATGAATGCCCCCTAATGGCAACTAACTAGTCATTTCACATTAAACATCCGTGGTGTAGTTTATGGTTATGAACAACATCTCTTATGAGTTTGAGGATAGTAGGTCTAAGCATTCTCTTTATATTGTTTGGACAGAGTGTATGTGTTCATGGTCACTGACCATAAAATTTGACCTGCTGACCTTAATATTGGCTATCTGCAGGCCATGACTAACCTCCCTACCAAGTTTGAGGACCTTAGGCCCAGGCACACTAGTATCAATATGACATGCATTATGTGTTCAAAGTTACTTTGATAGTGACCTTTGACCTTAAAATATAGGTCATCTGGGCATCATGACCAACCTCACTTCCAAGTGTGAGGACCTAAGCCCCAAGCGTTCTCTAGTAATCAATTGCACACAGTTTGTTCAACCCACTGACCAATATGTGCAAAGCAATATACCTTCACTTCTTCATAAAGCACATTCATGCATTAATTGAGACAAAATTTACCCAAACATCTTCCTAAAATACCTAAATCCCTTCTTTTTCAATGCAAATTCATATTACATAGAGCAGATTTGTAACCTTGTATGGAGATCATCCCCTCTGTCAATTGACAAACAAAAAAGACGTACCCTGGTCTTGGCTTGTAACACTGGCATTATCCAGGACAGTATCATCATCGTCCGCAACCCTCCGCCGAGACCGGTCTACACGCTCATCGCGATCATCTGTGTCGTATGATGTGGCTGAAAAGTCAATGCAATTAAGACATTTATATTTATGTATTATACACATTCAAGAGTAACAAATAGATTCTAATCCCTGGTTTTCCTTGTCCGAACCCCTATTTCACATTTTTAACCTGTTTAATACGAGCCGCTCAAATGTTGTTGTTTTTTCACATTTTTTGATGTTTAAAACTCCTCCGCTTAACATTGCGCATTTGAAACAATTACGACAATTATGATTAAACTTTCGACTACTGTACCTGTAGTTTTTCATATAGATATTGGCAAAAATAGTTTCTTTCAAAAGTTATTGATCAGAAATGAAAGTGTGACTACGACCCGTATTACCAGACAAAGTGATCTCTGTGTCTGCCATGATAGGTGAAAAGCAAAAAAAAATCTAAATGACATTCAAAATAAATGCACATAGAAGATTTTCCTTTTTATCCCTGGAAATCATCTATATATGTATATTAAAGTCACTTACGTCTAAAGCCATCTCTATCCCGTGGTGGGTAGCGTGAAAATCGGTTATCATAATCTGTAAGAAATAATTACACTTGAAACATTATATATGCAATTAGTTATAAGTGTATAACACTGAACATTATAATCTTCAGAAAAACATGTAGAAATGTTATAATTTAGCTCTAAATCACCTGATAACAAAATATGCAAACGTCCTGTTTCATTTAAACTTAACAGTAAATTTCTTTTCTAGTGCTCCCATTACAGTAAAAGCACTTAAACAAACTTAAAATAATTCTAATATCTTTGACATTTATGAAGACTTAACTTATAAAGCTACAATCTCACAGATTGACTGTTGTGACGACTTTTTTTTTATCTTTAAACGAGTCAATTTTTGTGTAAAAGAAGAAAAAAAATTGCAAGAAACAAAGGCAATTTAATTCACCCACCTGAGTTCCTGTGGTATCCCCCACGAGCCCGCGGTCTCCGCCCCCCTCTATAACCGCCCCTGCCACGGGAACTGAGCACACTATCGGTGAGATAACCCTGCTGCCTGCGTTCCTCCTGCATAACTTCACGGTTCCAGTCTCCAACAGCTCCGCCATAATGTTCATTGTCATCTAAGGGAAGGGGTGAAAATGGATATTGAAACAGGGGTTGTAACCGTATTTCTTTACTACATAGTGCTCCAACAAAAACAGATCCGATGCAACAGTAGATTTGCTGCCTCGCGTAAACATTTGTGATATAGGCCAGTGGTCGAAATTAGCACAAGCCCTCAAGCCCTGTACTGGTAAAATGTCTTCCGGGCATACTCAAATTCTGCATTTTATATAGCAGGGCTTGTTCAAAAATTTGATGCCAAGCAATAGTATAAGAATTCGGGCTTGTTCATCCAAAAGTCTAATTTCGATGACTGAATATTATAGGTAATTGCATAGAAAATCTGCATATTAAAAACCATATGGACTTTCTATGGCAATACTTCTATTGGTTATGTTTTTCTATTTTAAAACGGATAGAATTGTTTTGATTCAGGTCATTGGATAATGCAAAAATGCTGTGCAGCGGTATTGAATAGAGCGCTTTAGTAAAGCAAAAGTTTGCCTTCACATATATCAAGACACTAATACTTTAAAGATGCACTATTACTCCCAAATAAAATTTACCGAAATAAATACCATTGTTTATATATACCAGAAAGGTTAAATAAATGTAAAAAACAAGAGCTGTCACAGTATATGACGAATGCCCCCGATTGACCTATGAACAAGGTCAGTACATGAAAAGTTATTCTTGCCTTTACATGTCAAATACATATGGCAAGTTATTTTAAATTGCCTCTAAACATAAAAAAATACCACCCATAGTTGACAACCGACACTACTATGTCCTTATATATGCAGCATTCCATTGTGAATAAACACCCAAGTGTGACCTTGACCTTTGAGATAGGGACACGGGTCTGTCATGCGACACATCGTCTTGGTATGTGGAACACATGTGGCAAGTTATTTTAAAATCTGTCCATACAAGGGAAAGTTACAGCCCAGACACGACAACTTATACTCTATGTCCTTATATGCAGCACTCTGTTGTGAATAAACACCTAAGTGTGATCGTGACCTTAGTGGTAGGGACACGGGTCTTGCACGCGACACGTCATCTTAGTATGTGGAACACATGTGGCAAGTTATTTTAAAATCTGTCCATACAAGGGAAAGTTACAGCCCGGACACGAGTTATTGAGCCGGACACACGGATGGACGGAAGGACGGACGGACGGACGGACAGACGGACGGACGGTGCGATTTTAATATGCCCACCTTCGGGGGCATAAAAAATGGTTCTTACGAAGGATTCCAAGTTTAATTTGAAAGAAAGGTGCAAAAAACATGGTATTTCTACCTTATGAGACGATAGTAAATCACTTTAAATCTTTTAGCATTCACCAATTATTTAATAATTAAGAGTTTTTCAGCTATTAAATACACGGTTATAATATTGTTATCAGTAATTAATGTTTTCCATAACTGCATTATTCAGTAAGTATTTAAAGATTTATCACTCAAAATTGATCTTTTCATACATATGTATGTACTGATTTTGAATAAGAGTGTCACTTTAAACAAAGGGAGAATAGCCCCATATATTGATCAGTTTAAAGGGACACACTCATGATTTGTAAAATGTACTCTTTTTCTATTACGCAATCAAGTGTGGCAAATCATTAGGAGTGTTAAAACTTTGATAACTTAGAGAACTTAGTTCCAGCAACTGCTGGAACCCTTTAGCAAATGTTGATATTTGCTCAAATATCGTCTTTGAAGACCATAATTTTCAATAGCGATATTAATGGCCTACAGCGATTTTGTTGTCGTATGATTGGCTGTTTGACATTATCATGTGATGTTATCAATGTATTGTTGTAATTTCCAAATATCCATTTGTTGTATAAGTCCTTGTGATTAATGCTTCAGTCTTCCATTTTTTTCTTGACTTTACCAAGGTGGGTTCACTAAACCCAAAATATTTTTTTATCTTTTATATATGCAATTTCAGTATCATAGAGTAAAATAATGATAAATAGTGTTTTCAGATGCATTACCGGGAAAAAAACATGAGCTAGTCCCTTTAAAAACAAAACTGGACAATGTCTTAACTTTGTTTATCTCATTTAAAAGTAAAACTTAACCTCTATGAAACTTGTTAAACAATTTTATCAAAAATTCACATTGTACTTAGAATTTTATCCGTTTTAATATAAAATACTGTTCATTTTATTTCAAAGCGTTAATTGTTTCAAATATTCTAAGATGACTCCATAGGAATAAATATTCATTTAATCACTTAAATATAATGTTCAAACCTGAGAAGACCACCATGTGTCCTATTAAGTCAACTAGTCAGGGTTAAAAATTGTTGAAAGTCCAAATCCCTAAAATTTATACTGGAGGTCCAGGCCAAAGCCCCTTTTAAGCTCCCAGGTCGGAAGTATTCTAAGAGCCAAAAATTGCATTTAAACAACTCTGTACTAGTTGAACACAGTAAAAACAAATAAAAAAAAATTCTTGGAGACAAAAATTTCCTCGAAATCAACAAATCCAGGTAAGATTCCCACCCTTAAAACTTTCACAGCACAAATTCAAGCTTGTATGCAAAACAACTTCTATTCAATTTCTATATTCTGTAACAAATTTTACAACCCTGTCACCCACCTCCGTATCTGTCCTGATATCTGCGTGGATAGCCCCTTCCTCTACCCCTCCCCCTTCCACCACGAAACCCTCCCCTCCGGTCACTATCCCTGTCGCTAGAGTATGGGTCCATACTGTCCCCACGGCGGTCCCGTGGGTTGGGGTAATATGGGCCTGACTGAGGACCGGCAAGGGTGCGTAACTGCTGGTCGATTTCCAACTTCTCCTGGCGTAGTCTCTCAACCTCCTACAGTCAGTAAGTAAACAAACATAACCATAAGATATCCAATAATCAAATAACCTTGTCACTTCTTTAAGTCATTGGTAATAATGTCAACTTATGATACCCTTGAACACCATTATACGTTTGGTAACATCAGTCTGGTCCATTTATTCATACCTGCAGTATGGATGTATCTAACATTCACATGTCAAAAATTATAATTGTTACGATCATGTTCATGTTTCGTCTAGAAACACATATATATATAAGAGATATTATGATAGGACGCTATTCTGGTGACCTGTACCACGTCAAGTTTGGTGTGTAAACACGTGTCTCGACAGAATGATACATGTTTACTCACAGAACGAAATGTGATGCAGGTCACCAGAAAAGCGTTTTATCGTAATATTCCATTTATTGTATACCTGCATATCTAATTTTCATTTTTATTTTTTCCGTTTCAATTTGATTAAAATTTACCGCCATCTGTCAAATGTCAAGATATGGAATGGCTTGCGCGTATGAATGTGTTACGTACTTTTGTGTATCAAAGTCAAGGGAGGCCACTCCAGCGAAACGAAGTCAGAAGTTACAGAATTCACTTAATTGACCAAAATATTTTTTTTATATCTTAGCAAAATTAACAAATTGCTGATACTAAAACAATTATTAAATGTCACAGCATAAAAAACAACAACAAAACGGTACTTATTTACAAGTATAGTACACTTCTCGTCATTTCCTGCAGATGTAATGCGGTCATTTTGAACAAAGTGAACATTCGTGGGATTTTTTGACAATCATTTTATGCAGAATTGAGGGAAGTTCTTAAGTGACTCACTTTTTCTATTTAGTTGACACAAATTCGCGTCCTTCTTTGTATTGGCGAGCTGCTCATGTGCATGATAATGCTACAATTTATGAACTTCGAAATGGCAGTCTAGATTATAGATTATGTTGTCTGCTTTTTATTTTATCAAATATGCCCATTACATCACAACCATGATGCGTTTTTTTTTATCCTATTTGCTCAATAAAGCCAAAAACAATTTAAACTGATAATATTCAAAACATGCACTCGTCAAACATATTTAAAAAAATAAAAGTGAATAGAAATGGTTCTGTAAGTCAGATTGTTTAAATCCTTCATCTCTAACAACAAGTCAATTTATTTCCTATCAGTTTAAACTGATTTGTTTCACAACCATAACAGTTGAACCCTGTTGGCATGAACACGCTTTGCTCGATGGCACTAAATGGATGTTAAGGACCTAATTCTTTATACTTAAGGTAAGCATTCTGGCTTGCTCAAAATTTCCAAGGCTCGAGGTATTTTCGTCGGTCCATAGGAGTTCAAGCCAGCGATGATTGCCTGTATATTAATCAAGTTCATTGGCACCATGCTAAGAGAGGAAGTTGTCTTAATGTTTAAACTTATTTGTGTTACAATGATTGTAAGACAAGTTAACAATGCTGTTAGAGAGATAGAATTGTCTTGTGTTTTGGGGTAAACCAGTGTAGCCAGAGAAAGCGTTCTTGTCCGCTTGGATAGAATTCTAAACATTTACAAAACAGTAAATGGAGATCAAGTAATGAAGGTCATTATTTCCTTTTTCATACATACCCGTAGGTGGTCCAGGTTATATTCCAGTAGTATCTGAGCGTTGCTGATATTTTCCACGGTACCCACAAAGATGAACGGCACCTGCCCCTGTAAAGGGTCCTAATAGGGAGATAAAAACACCACATGCTGTGACATAAATAGTGAAAAAATGGTATTTTTGGATGTGTTAAAGCCCTGTTCTATTAGGGAAATTGTCAAACGACATGTATTGAAAAAAAACAAACTACGTTATGGTTTATGGAGTATCTGTCTTTTAAATTTTCTTGTAATCAGAGAGTGAAAGCTGAAGCATTTCCCAGTCAAACACACGGGCATTACTGGACAAAAGTAAAAGCCAATGTTATGGACCTATTTAAATGTTCTATTTTACTTTGGCAACATGTGTACCAAGTTTCATTGAATGTCTAGAATGGTTTTGGAGCTATGGCCAAGTTTGGAGTTATTGCACAATATTTAATTTGTAAAAAAAATTTGGACGTTTATAAATCAAGCTTTCAGAAAACCAGGGAGATGAATAGTCCCTTAAATGTATTTTTTTTTAAATATTTCTATCAATCGTTCACAAGGGCTATTGAAAAGGTATCTATTTCATTAAAAATTCCCTATATTTTGCCTAATACCTTTTCATGTTAACAAAGTTTGGCATTCTTCTGGTCAATACATTTTTGAATATACCGGTAAAGACTTCTATATTAACTACAACTACTTGTCATTTTTTTGTCAACAAAGGGATATCACTTAAATACTGCAGCAAGAGTTATGCACCTTTCTATGAAAACATAAATCTAAACCATGTTACTGGTTACTGGTCACATGTGTACTGAGTTTCATGTAAATAACTTGTTGAAGCAGTTTTTGAATTATGGGCTACTAATAACAAGGCCAAAAAATAGTCAGGGTTATATCCTTTTCAAAAACATGTAAGGTAGGTAGACTTTTTATTAGGCTTTATATAAGAATGTTATTGTAATCATTGCAGAATGGTGCTACAGTAATATTCTGTATAAAGCATTAAAAGTTTCAAACTACAAATTTTAACGCACACAATATTTTTTTTAATGCCCAATACCAAGGGTATAAAAATATCAGAGAAGATCAAAAAGAGTAAGTAAAAGTTTCGCATACAGAAGTGTCTACCTCTTCCCGCGGCGCATCCCTCTCGTTATCCCCCTCAATTTTCACTCGCACTACACCAGATTTGTCAACAATGTCTTGAATATTCTTGCCATTCTTACCGATCACCTTTGCTAAAATAAAAACAAGGGACAATAAATTCTAAAAGCTTCTTTATACACATTATCTTTGACATCTTTGCATAATATTATTGTATTTTACTAGACATTTAAATTTGTCATCAATGTCATCATTGAAATTATAAAAAAATTGCTAACTCATTTACTGCCTGTTTATAATCTTCTACATCTCTCACCAGAAGATAGCCTCCTACAGCTGAACCTCTGATCCCAACAATGATTTTATATTAAGAATGTGATTTGAATCAGATTATCATGTAACAGAAGCGCTTTAGAGTTCATATTGTCTCTGGCAATTGTCTCAAAGCTCACACGAAGGCTAAACAATACCTTCAAAAAACAGACATGCTGACCATAATTCAAAGACCACCATATTCAGATTAACTTCATCTTATCATAATAATACTGACCCACAAGGTCCCTGGGGACCTGGAAAGTGTCCTCTGCATACTCTAACATTGCCCGCGCCCGCTTGCATGCTTCCTCTGACTGTAAGGTAGTTTAATCGTATTTATTTGTGTATAATATACACATGCCATTCAATTCATTATGACAAACAATATTATCATACAAATGGGTGGGCCACAAGTTATAACAACATAAGAAAATGGCCCTCCCTGTTAACGTTTTGAAATTGATTAAGATCATGACCATGACTTTCTAATGTAAGTTGAGCAAAATGCTTGCCTGATTTGGATGGGATTTAACAACATTGTCAGTAACTATAAAACTTTGACATTTAAAAAATATACTTACTTTAAGCCTATCACCATAATGGTAAAAATACCATGACAAAAGCTTTTTGTCTTTACCCAAAGTAACAAAAACATGGCATGCTGATGCCAATTGTCAATATGTATTGTTAATGTCAACATGTGTACAAGGTTTCATGTCCTATGTAATGTAACTGTTAACATGTGTAATAAGTTTCATTTCCAATGTAATGCAACTGTTAACATGTCCTAAGTTTCATGTCCAATGTAATGCAACTGTTAACATGTGTCCTAATTTTCATGTCCTATGTAATGCAACTGTTAACATGTGTCCTAAGTTTCATGTCCTATGTAATGTTACTGTTAACATGTGTCCTAAGTTTCAAGTCCAATGTATACAACTGTTAACATGTGTCCTAAGTTCCATGTCCTATGTAATGCAACTGTTAACATGTGTCCTAAGTTTCATGTCCAATGTAATGCAACTGTTAACATGTGTCCTAAGTTTCATGTCCTATGTAATGTTACTGTTAACATGTGTAATAAGTTTGTAAGTTTCATGTCCTATGTATTGTTAATGTTAACATGTGTTCAAGGTTTCATGTCCTATGTAATGTAACTGTTAACATGTGTACAAGGTTTCATGTCCTATGTAATGTAACTGTTAACATGTGTAATAAGTTTCATGTCCAATGTAATGCAACTGTTAACATGTGTCCTAAGTTTCATGTCCAATGTAATGCAACTGTTAACATGTGTCCTAAGTTTCATGTCCTATGTAATGTTACTGTTAACATGTGTCCTAAGTTTCATGTCCTATGTAATGCAACTGTTAACATGTGTCCTAAGTTTCATGTCCAATAAAATGCAACTGTTAACATGTGTCCTAAGTTTCATGTCCAATGTAATGCAACTGTTAACATGTGTCCTAAGTTTCATGTCCTATGTAATGCAACTGTTAACATGTGTCCTAAGTTTCATGTCCAATGTAATGCAACTGTTAACATGTGTCCTAAGTTTCATGTCCTATGTAATGTTACTGTTAACATGTGTCCTAAGTTTCATGTCGTATGTAGTGTAACTGTTTACATGTGTCCTAAGTTTCATGTCCTATATGATGTAACTGTTAACATTTGTACTAAGTTTCATGTCCTTTGTACTGTTACTGTTGACATGTGTCCTTATTTCATGGTCTTTGTTTTGTTAATGTTTACATGTGTTCTAAGTTTCATGTCCATTGTATTGTTACTGTGAACATGTGTACTAAGTTTCATGTGATATGTAGTGTAACTGTTAACATTTGTACTCATGTTTCATTTCCTTTGTATTGTTACTGTAGCCAGGTGTAATAAGTTTCATGTCCATTGTATTGTTATTGTTTACATCTGTATCAAGTTTCATGTCATATGTAGTGTAACTGTTAACATGTGTACCATGTTTCATGTCAACATTTTTCCAGTTATGACCAAAGTTTCTGCACTACAGAACCAAGGCAATGCCAATATTTAGCTCACTTTTATGTCTTTAAAAATTCGAACAACCCTTAAATCACAATTACCTCTCCGTAGACTTTGAACGTACAGGTCTCCTCATCGAGATCAATATTAGTCACGCCCTCTACGTGTCGTGCCTGCTGAATGTTAGCCCCATGCGTCCCTATCGCGAGGCCCATCAAGGTGTCCTCCACGCGAAACTCCTCCACATGGCCACTCTTTATCTTTGTATTCTGTTGGGAATATAGAACAAGTTTCAACATTGTATTACAGTGTCGAAATGAAATCGACAATTAAATAATATTCTTTTAATATGGAAATCACATTTTTCATAAATTGTATTTGATTTGCAAAATGTCTTTGATTATAGACATTTGGTATTACCGATTTTACTATATTGATAGTATTTAAGTAAACATATGTAACCCTATGCCTGATTGCTTTCAGTGGGAACTATAAAGGTTGTATCAATAAATATAAATTACCATCCCTTTTTAAAACTTTGCAAGCAAGAAGTTGTTGTTGTCAAAAAATCAATAAAGCAGAATCATCTATTTTTTCTAAATTATAATTTTAAACTGTTTCATTTTCCTCAAATATGAATATTTTCTCTGGCCTGTGTTCAAGTTTTTGAACCCAGATGACATCATCGCCAAGGCTAAGACTATACACTGACATCTTAACATTGAAACACAACCATTATTAGCTAAAAATGTTAAAATTATACCTCGCAAAATTTGGCAATCTACAGTATTTCTTCATTTTTTGAATTTATTGTATCATGCTGGTCTTCTGATAATAATTTCAAAGACAAACAAAAATCTTTCATTTATCAAAACAATCATAAATTTATGAAATAAATAAAAGGATTTCAAACTATTTAGTTCAAACACTATTATGTATCATCAAATTTGACCAATTGATATGATGTTGACATTACTGTTTAAAATCAACAAACTTAAGCAAATATGTTAACACATAAAATTAAATACAGCGGTGCGCTTTAAGCAGAAAAACATGCAAAGTGCCTACAAGGTTTGTCAAAAGCTTAAGGGTACGCAAGAATATTCTAGGTGAAACCAAAATGTAACGTAATAGCTCACAATGAGCATTTTTTGTTCAGGTGAGCTGAAAAAAGATTGCAATCGAGAGAACGCCAATGCTGGTCTGTTGCGGGGTGGGTTGTGGGTTTTAGCCAGATTTTAAACGACAGAAAGCTGTAGAAAAAGGGCAGGGTGCTACTCCACAACAAAGCAGGAATTGTGCTTTATTGAAGCAATAATAGATTTCACCTGCTAAATGTGTCAAGTTAGTATGAATTTATAATAATATTTAAAGCTTTTATCAAAACAATACATTTTTTTTCATTATTTTAAGCATTTAATTCTGTGAAGGCAGGAGGGTCCACAAGCTTATCCCCATAAGGGCATAAGGGTGCTACCAAAAAGGACAGGGTGCAGCACCCTTTCAAAACTCTTGAGCTAAATCAGAAGGTGGGTTGCGGGTTGTTTCTGGCCAAAATAGAGGCATAACACAACAATATTAAAGCAAGAGTTACTGGATTTGCTATTCATGTGCATATAGTCACCTGTTACATGTGTAACATGCTTCATTTGGATATTATCTTTAAAGCTGCACTCTTAACAGATTGAACGTTTTGAAAACTTTTTTATTTTTTGTTTTTGAACAAGCCAATTTTTGTGAATATCCAAGGAAACCATTTATATAAGACTGCCGACAAAAAATTAGATCGCAGATTTTTAATTAATTTTTCAAAAATTTATGTTTTGTGCATTTTTCTTAAACCATTAGTAACGGTTTAAGCCATTAAACATTAATTTTTGAACGGAAATATGAATATCTATGATCTGATTTTTTGTCAGAAATCTTATATAATTGCATGGTTTACAGATACCTAAGCAAAAAATTGCCCTTTCCAAGACAAAAAATAAATAAGTTGTAAAAATGGTTAATCTATGAGAGAGCAGCTTTAAAGGCTATTAAACTTATGTTTTGACCAAGGTTTGAGATTTTGCACATCAAGGAAGACAAAGCTGACACTTAGACATCGATATCAAGGCTATCACAATACCTCAACTTATTCTTCTACAAACAGAGGAACATAAAAACTGAAAAGGCATGGCCATATCTTATCAATGTGCTAGTACATCAATATGAAGGGTATAAATATTGAAAAAATGAATTTATCATACTTCTTTTGTTGAGTTTCTAGTTTGTTAAAAAGTTTTAAAATTAATCATTATGTTGTATATCCCTCTAGTTTTCATTGTATTATTGCTAAATTCATGTTCAACTTTTTAAGAGCATAATTGGATATGAAAAGAATGCTATGTTAAAAGGAATATCATTCAAAATAGGGTGATAAATCATTTGCATTGTGAGGAAGTGAGATTTCAAAAGCATGTTTTGACTGGAAGCAACTGATATGACGTTTAAACCTATCTATGTGATAATCACAATAATAGTATATTTTCATTTTATGAAATCAAGATTAAGTATATATAGGACATATCTGGCATAATGAAATATGCTTAATGTTAAGTTATTAGGCTGAAGATATTTTGCGAAGTTGGGAAGAGTTTACCATGTGACTGGTGAAACTCTCCATTGGTTTAACAATTGTGAATATTTATATCAGGGTGGTTTGGCTTCATGTCACTTCGGAAAAAAACAAAAACAGCTTGAACTGGCAATAAAGCAACACAAACTAGTAAAGCAGAAAACAAGAGCACCACTAGTAAATGCCCATGCTTGTCTGTTTTCTTCATAAAGTAAAGGGGTATTATCCCAGAAAAGTAATAGGACATGCATACCGTATGTCTATAGTTTTACGTTAATATCTTTAATGAATTTCAAGTTATTGCCAAACGGTGAGGGACCCGCTTTATTAAGGGGTTAGAGTGGTCTAGTAGCTCAGGTGTTGGCCTTAAAGGTTGTTAGTTAGAGCCCCACCTGGGCTCATTCTCAAGTCCACTCAAAAAGGCCATTATAAGTAATGGTTTCTGCCCAGGAATTAGACTTGAGAGTGATTCATATAAGCGTTCAGCTGTCTTTACAATCCAGCAAAAATAAATCAGTATAAATCAAGTTATTGTCAACATTAAAGATTTTCATGCCATCGCCAAACAACTCCAAGACTATGACAATCAGACAAGTTTATATAAATTATTAATTTAAAATATGGAAACAGCCTGAAGCATAGCAAAAGAATGCTGGTCCAAATTTCTCAAAACATCTGAAGTCTCTTATAACAGGATCAAGCGGAGCTCACTTATTTTTTGTTCGGTATAAATTGTATTAATTGTATAATTTTATTTTTTTTAAAGAGTTTGAGGTTTGTAAAGAAATAATACTTGTGATCAATCAGAAAAAAACTTCTTTTTGTTTAATAAAATCATATTTAAGTAAGTAATTTTGCTAAATGAAATATGATTAAGAATTTTTGAGAAATTGGGGCCTGGTGAGAGTGCCGCGAACGATCGTCTATTTTTTTCTAACAAGGGTCATTACTCAATTATTTAAGCTAGAGTTATGGGCTTTGTTATTCCTTGTCAATTTTTGTTTAGATATTAGGTTAGGCTTAATTTTGTTTGCAAATGATGAAGGCAATAATGACGCCAGAGTAATGACAATACCACGACTTCTTGATTCGAAAAAGCCGACAAGCTTATAAGCACTGGGATATATAAAACTGAACAAAAACTAAAAACTGTGTACTGACCGCATGCATATTTAACTCCTAGAAAAAAGACCATTAAAAAAACTTTGTCAATAATTCATTGTGTTGTCAAATTTCATCAATAATCAGGCCTAAAAAATGTGTTGTTTCTGGTTACAGTTGTTAGTTGTTAGGTGTTTTTTTCTTGTTTATTTGCATGGCAAGCAATATTATTGCATTCAACTATTTCTTCCCATTTCAGATCAAATTGACATTCAGATTTGGGCTACAAACTGAACTAGAAATGTGTCCATAGGACACGGATGCCCCCACTTCGATTTTTTGTCACAGAAAATAAGCCATAATGATTATTCAGGATAATCTGAGGGCCCTAACTCCTAAATGATTAAAGCGATTTCCATGGCTATCGAACTTGATCAAGATATTATGGTCACAAACATGTGTTAAAAGTTTGGTGAGGATTGGACAAACAGTTTTCAAGAATTAGATCGGAAACAATCTTCGGGACGTATTTTTCAAGTCTTTTTTGCAAATAAAGGGCCGTAACTCCTAAATGACAAAAGCGATTTCCATGGCTATCGAACTTGATCAAGATATTATGGTCACAATCATGTATGTAAAGTTTGGTGAGGATTGGACACATACTTTTCAAGAATTAGATTGGAAACATATATTTTTGAAGTATTTTTGGCAAAAAAGGGCCGTAACTCCTAAATGACTAAAGCGATTTCCATGACTATCGAACTTGATCAAGATATTATGGTCACAAACATGTGTTTAAAGTTTGGTGAGGATTGGACAAACGGTTTTCAAGAATTAGATCGGAAACAATCTTCGGGAATTTTTGGCAAAAAAGGGCCGTAACTCCTAAATGACTAAAGCGATTTCCATGACTATCGAACTTGATCAAGATATTATGGTCACAAACATGTGTTTAAAGTTTGGTGAGGATTGGACAACGGTTTTCAAGAATTAGATCGGAAACAATCTTCGGGACGTACGTACGTACGTACGGACAAGGGCAACCCTATATGCCGCCACTTTGTGGGGGCATAAAAATACACAACACTATTGGTAGGAGGTGAAAAAAACATGGTCTGATTTTTATAACCAGAAACAAACCTATTTTTTAAGCCTTACAGTAAAATTTTGTTAACAAGTAACTTTCTTTTTCTGTAAAATGATGTTAAAAAATCTATTCGAATAAAGCATATATTTGAGAGTGTTCTAATTATATGAGGTGCTTTCAACCAGATTATTGAAAAAATGAAAATCCAACAACTTGTCCTTTTTTTGAAAAACCACAAAATTCCATGCCCAATATAAATGATTTTAGAGTACGCATAGAACAGTGGTGGTGGTGTTAGTAGTTTATACTCCGGGTCCCGGCGTGAGCACATTGAAGGGTCCCAGAGTGACAGTTCAACCACCGCACACCTATCCTGGGCGGTGAACCAGTACTAGGTGCCTCCACTTCTGCAAGGAACTGACAACTTCTGTACATGCCAGAGGCAGTGGTACAGTGCGAATGGTCGTAGAAAGGATTTCATAACCAATCACAACAGAAGTGACCTGGTCCGCCCGGGAATCGAACCCGGGTTGTCCGATTAACAGTTCAACGCTCTACCGACTGAGCTGCATAGAACAGTTGGTGACCAATATGATTTTTACAGAGACATTATAATCTCTAGATTATTTCTTGTTTCATTTCTAAATTTTTGTGTATGCCAAAACATTGTTCTGGTCCAATGAAAGATTGTAGAGAGGTTGAAAACACTATTTGTACATGTCAGCATATTCATAAAGCAAATTAAATCATTCCCTAACTTACGTTGATTTCGTAAAGTGACAATCATATTTTAAATCAATACATACACATGTAAAACAAACATAAATTTTAAGTGATAAACGTTTAACTACTTACTAAATAATGCATTTATGGAAAATATTATTTACTGAAATACAAGATTATAATGACTGGTGGGTCCGAAAAGATTTACAGTGATCATCTATGGTCACATACCGTAGAAATACCGTCTTATGTGCACCTTTCTTTCAAATTAAACACCTTCATAAGAACCATTGTTTTCGATTTTTATTCATCCTTTCCGGTATATGAAAACAATTGTACTAAGTATGGTACATCTTATATAGGAGTAAGAGTGCATTTTTAAAGCTTTCAAAAAAAAATGTGTATTTTAAGATAAAAGTATGTATTTTCAATAAAAATCAGTAAGAATAAAGTATTTCAGAAATTGTGAAGTTTTGACACCAATGAAATACTTAATTAGGAAAGTGACCTAAGTTAGAAAATAACTAACTTGCTTGATGTATAACAGCCCAGGGCTCTACATTTTATTGAATCCACTCGTCCAGTTGGGAAAGTATATAGAAACAATCACTTCTCATGACCTTCTTCAACTTTTTTCATTTCAGATATTAAGTTTAAATGATACCCAACAACATTAAGCATCTGCTAAAGTAGATGAAAATCAGAAAGAAAAAAGGTCCAGCAAAATTTGCAGACGACAGACAACAGTTTTCTACATAAATAAACTGCAAGTGTTATTCGTCAATGTTGTATAATGACGACGTTATTTTTCTTAAATTGATTATAACAAACTTGAAAATATGTAATATCTCCCATTTATTTCATTGGTATAACATTTACCATGCAAAATGAAATCGTTACAGCTCTTTCTTTGAAGTACACCTGCTTCCCAACTTCCAGTAAACAATGCTGAATCATGTGATATTGTGATATTGCATAAAACAGTGGGTTTTTGTTATTCTTATTTTTAATTTCAAGGGCTAACAGGTGCTTTCAAGATCTCTATTATTTGAAATCGTCTTTTCCCATCCAGCTCTCAGCTTTTGAATTTACTTGTCCTGACCAAATATTCCGTTGTCAGGGACAGTTGAACTACTGTTAATTAAAGTCAATCCTGCATGTAGGTGTGAACCACATTTTGTGTGATATGTTATTTAGGTTTGCAGTGCTCCAGCCAGGTTTTGAAAAGGGCAGGGTGCTAAGCCAGAAACGGTACTTTTTACGCAATAAGCCTTTATGGGGCACTTGCAAGGGTCAATGTTCAAGTCTTATTGTGTATGTGTTTTAACTACTTTCAATACTTTTAGTTTGTTAAGAATACCTGAGTTGTCATCTTAACTTAAGTGTCAAAATAATGTATATTTATAATTTTTATACCTATTTCTGATAATTGACTTGACAATATACAGGCAGCTCTGAAAAGCTTTAGGGAACAGGGGGCATAGTGAAAAGGCAGCAGAGAGCCAGAAAAAGGCAGCTGGGCACTCCATCCTGCTATTTAGACCTCACCGGAGCACTGTGATATGTGAAGTTTGAACAAATTTTGAGCTAAATGGCGATATCCAGGACAATCTTAAAATTTGAGAACTACAGTATACAGGTTTGAGTAGGCTTTACTTGTGCAAGGTGAACTGTAATGACATTTACAAGATAAAAAGGAACATGTTTTAATTGAGGGTTTGTCAGTCTACCAATACACAAACATAGGGCTTATGTGAGGGTCAGTTAACCTCCCTTTACACAATGAAAAGTTTCATGTGAATGTTGGTCAAGAAAACCATCTGAGATGTAAGGGTTTTATACGAGTCGGTCAAGCTTTCAATACAGGATGTATGTTTGATGTAATGGTCAGTCAACCTCCCTTTACACGAGGAAAGGATTTATATCAAGGTCAGTCAAGCTAACCCGTTCACGAGGTAAGGGTTTTAAGTGAGGCTCAGTAAACCTACCCATACACTACTTTTGGAATGAGAGATTTTGAAAACACTTTTTTATGCCG
Source organism: Mya arenaria (assembly GCF_026914265.1). Lineage (NCBI taxonomy): Eukaryota > Metazoa > Mollusca > Bivalvia > Myida > Myidae > Mya > Mya arenaria. The sequence goes on along the minus strand of NC_069136.1, from coordinate 24,415,819 downwards.
ACTGCAACTTTAACATGACTTGTTAGCTAGATGTACAAATAGTGGTTTGCTACCTCTCTATTTACCATGGGAAGACACCCTGTGCCTATACTTGGGCATGCACAACTATATGTACGGTAATTTACGGTATTAAATACAAAATGCTGACATGCATGCAGTACATAATTCTTACAATACTATTATATAATTGTATCATATTTATGGTAAAAAAACTACTGCAATCGGCCCTAACAAAGCAAAAATAAACTAGACCAGGCAAGAAGCAAAAAAACAACCCTTTAAAACATTGCCTATATGTATACTTTAGATAATTAAGAAATATCAAAATAGCCTGCACTAAAGTAAATATATATAAAAATTTATTGACAACATTTCAATTTCCAATATTAAAGAACTATAGAGCAAACCTCTCTTCTAATAACTAGTGTTTTTCTTCTGGTAAAAAAGGGCCATAACCGTGTAATTATTTCAGCCAGAATTATAAATTTTGCTTCACATTGTCTTTTGCAGCCAATGTACCAAGTTTCATAGGAATATCTTAAAAGATTTTGAGTTGTGGCCAAAGTAAACAATGCCATTGCGGAGGCTAATGAACTAATTAAAAAACCCAGATGAGCTTAGGAATTGAATTAAATATATGACAAACACAAAGTTAAATATATGACAAACTCAAAAAAAGAAATTTATCACACTCGGGATAAAAACAATATATATAAAAAAATATTTTAAAAAATCTCCAACATCTTTACCTGTAATTTTTTCACTGCTTCCTCCGTACGTTGCCGTAGCAGACTTTTCTGTCGCAGGTTTCGTACATGCATTTCTGCCATCATGGTTGCACGTTTAATCACAGCTTGGTTTGTAGACTGAAACAGTCATATCAATGTTCTAGGGGCCATTTCAAAAAAGATCTTAGTCAAGTTTGGACATAAATTGAAATTATCTTACTGTCATAGTTTCATGAATGTGACATTGTAGATTGTTTTATTTTCTTGAGGGTTTTTTTTCTCAGCATTTTTCTAGAATCAGGGCATGGAGGTAAAGCTAAGCAAAACATTCCATTAACTATTACTTTTAGATGATTTAAAAATGGCATGGTGAATTTTAAACCTCAAAAATTTCACAAATACTCACAAACAAGGAGCCCGTGAAATAAAACCGAGACAACTGACTCAAGGCCTTTGATTGAGACACTCCAATGCTTGTAATAATGTTTTCTAATTTTCATGTCTGATAATGGCTTTTAATTTTAGACCTTATGATGTTAAGGAGAAGAAAAGCGTTAATTAACAGAATTACGATGCATTTTTAGGTTGCCATATAAAATCTAAATTTTCATCCCAATATTTGACAAAATATGGAAACAAGCTATACTTTTAAGTTCACTATAACAAGTGTTAAACTAGACTAACTTTGTACGTACCAATACAAAAAGTGTTGACTGCCCCGGATGGAACATTTCATATGTCCCACCCATATGCAAGTATAACTAGACTGACTTATAATATGTACATACCACTAAAACAAGTGTTGGCTTCTCCATGTGAAACAATAAATGACCATCACACATGCAACTTAAAAATAAGCTGACTTTTATGTGTACATACCAATACAACAAGTGTTGCCCCTATACATGCCCCACCCACCTGCATCTTAAACTAGACTGACTTATTTTTACATACCAGTACAACAAGAGTTGCCCCTATACATGCCCCACCCACCTGCATCTTAAACTAGACTGACTTATTTTTACATACCAGTACAACAAGTGTTGCCCTTATACATGCCCCACCCACCTGCATCTTAAACTAGACTGACTTATTTTTACATACCAGTACAACAAGGGTTGCCCCTATACATGCCCCACCCACCTGCATCTTAAACTAGACTGACTTATTTTTACATACCAATACAACAAGGGTTGCCCCTATACATGCCCCACCCACCTGCATCTTAAACTAGACTGACTTATTTTTACATACCAGTACAACAAGTGTTGCCCCTATACATGCCCCACCCACCTGCATCTTAAACTAGACTGACTTATTTTTACATACCAGTACAACAAGTGTTGCCCCTATACATGCCCCACCCACCTGCATCTTAAACTAGACTGACTTATTTTTACATACCAGTACAACAAGGGTTGCCCCTATACATGCCCCACCCACCTGCATCTTAAACTAGACTGACTTATTTTTACATACCAATACAACAAGTGTTGCCCCATAATACATGCCCCACCCACCTGCAGCTTAAACTAGACTGACTTATTTTTACATACCAATACAACAAGTGTTGCCCCATAATACATGCCCCACCCACCTGCATCTTAAACTAGACTGACTTATTTTTACATACCAATACAACAAGTGTTGCCCCTATACATGCCCCACCCATCTGCATCTTAAACTAGACTGACTTATTTTTACATACCAATACAACAAGTGTTGGCCCTATACATGCCCCACCCACCTGCATCTTAAACTAGACTGACTTATTTTTACATACCAATAGAGCGAGTGTTGCCTCCTCTTGATGGAACACTATACATGCCCCACCCACCTGCATCTTAAACTAGACTGACTTATTTTTACATACCAATACAACAAGTGTTGCCTCCTCTGGATGGAACACTATACATGCCCCACCCACATGCTTCTTAAACTCCTGGTGGGAACTCTCGTCATGACAGCTGTGAAAGAAAGAAATTGAACATCACATTTCTTTTACTTTATAAGAGGATACCAGAATATCATTAACAATGGCTGTTGCGAAATAACTGGAGGAGAGTTATGATGTTTAATGACTTTATTTATATATGACATACTGTGAAATCATTTATATTCGTTGGCATGAAATTTCGTGGTTTGTCGAAATTTTACATTTTCGTGGGTACTTGAATTCGTGGTTTTCCATTTCTGCAAAAAAAAATCCTAAACTGCGATCGTCCTAAATCGTTCACGCGCTGAGCACATGATTTCCCTCTTCTACGTCATACGCTTTATGACTCGCAATAGTGGTACAACATGCCAATTAGTGCATATATATATATATCAATTATCGTTTTCATTGGAAATTAAGGTCATTAAAGAAGATGCACCCTAATCAGCGAAGCCATTGAATACCAATTAAGAATTTTGTAAACTGTGAAAACTGTGAAAACACCTAAGAGGTGCGTATATTTGAGTAAACAATCAATTTAATTGATTAAATATTTCTTTAAAGAAATAATGAATTGATTTAGTTTGTTATTTGTTAAAGGCAAATATAATATACTACCAAAACAATAATAGTAAGATATACAGTGAGTTCGGTATTTACGCTATATACTGCACCTCTGTAAAGAATATACTATGTGCGTATATTACATAGTATACATAACAAGGCAATTGAAAAGGTGAATAAAAGGACTATATTTCGTGGGATCTTAAATTCGTGGATCACCCCACCCACGAAAACCACGAACATTAATGTCCCACGAACATTAATGATTTCACAGTATGCAATAATGGGAGCAATTCAAAATTAAAACTCATAAATTAATTAGGATTTTAGGTATTTTCATGGCCAAAAGTGTAACAATGATTAAACAGTGATCCAAACGCAAGCGTAGGGCATTTTTTTTTAAACAAGTTTAACCGATCAAGTGTTTATTTTGTCTAAAGTTTTATTTAGCCAACATTTAAATTGCACCACCACCACCACCAACACCACCACCACTGCTGCTGACTTACATTTCCAAGAGATCTTGAGGGATTTCTATCACATGTTGGTAGAAGGTGTCTTTAGTGATATGACATCTGAAACACACAAGCACAAGGTCTCATAAGTTCTAACATGTTCACAAGAGATGAAAGAGAGAGTGGGCTAGTGGTAAAGGTATCTGCTTCTCACCAAAGAGATCGTGTGTTAAAGCCCTACCTGGGGTATGTACTCTTGGTCTCTTAAATTGAACACCAGTAATTTGTACCCACAAAACAGACCAAAGAGTTATTCATATCAGCTTTAAAATATCTCCAAAAAAAAGCTAAAATGAATAAGTGCAAACTAATAAATATTACCCTACAAATCTATTTTATTACTTCGAAGCAGTTGTAATGCACTATGGCAGTGAATAGATAGGAGAAATATGTTCATTATTTATTTATTTCTTTGATAAAATAGCTTGCACACAGAAATATCACCGTTAATATCAGCATTAAACATCAAATTAATTACCACATGTAAGATTACATTTCGAATAACAAATGCAATAACTGTATTGTTTGTTATTCCTCCTACAACATTCTGATCAAATTAGTATCATTAACAAATACCCAGATAAGAGAGGCCTGAAGTTTCTTATGATAAGTCACTATTTTGACAAAGCATTAACAGTCATTGAAATTAGACTTTTGGATGAACAAATTCGAATTATTATACTTTTGCTTGGCATCAAATTTTTCAACAAGCCCTGCTATATAAAATTCAGAATTTGAGCAAACCCGAAACATATTTTACCAGTGCAGGGCTAGTGGGCTTGTGTTAATTTCAACCACAGCATTAAGCCTTGGAGATTCCTGCCTAAATCTGCCTTACCACTTCTACTTTGGAGGGACCGATTGTTCAGAACAAGGTTAAAGTTAACAACCTGATTTACGACATTGTTAACATTTTATTTTGACATATTTTATTATGTTAAAATAAAGCAAGTACACTTCAAACAGTTGCCTAAAATCTTGTTAGGAATGCTGGCTGTCATAAGGGTATCTGTGAAACCATTATAGCAATATCTATATGAAAATTAACAAAGATGATGTTAAGAATGCTGTTAACTTTAAGAAAGTTCTGAACCATCAGCCTTTATTGTTTGTCAATTTTGCCACCACAAAAAAATTAGTTGTTTGGCGTTTCCCTTCCAACATATTAATATGTAGGAATGCAGGGGTGTAGAAATTAATTTAAGTAGCAGGGAATATCCCAAAAGTAGGCGGCGGGATCTGGGTGTCCTCCCCCAGTTTGGGTCAAGGGAGCAACGCCCCTTGTGAGATGAGATGGGTCTTCTGGTGCATGTTTTTTTTGTAACAGGGAACCTTAACATAAATGAACTTGAATTTGTGGAAACTGAATCTGAGTACTACCTCCGAATGTAAACATAAAAACATGACAAAAAATAAGATTTTATTTTTGTTGATGAGGGGGAAATAGCCGGGTGAAGATGCTAAAGTAACCGGTTTATTTTACCGGCTTCCGGCCCATTTCTACACCCCTGGGAAGGTAGGTATTTTTCTTGTTATTGCTTTTAAAGTACCTAATCCCTAAATTATCGGAGAGTGATCAGAGGCGAAATACAAATTGGTGGCAACTATTTTTTGTGAGTCCATCCAGCCGAACAAACTTAAAATTAATTGTGGACTCTGTGCCTTTTTTTGCCCAATTTGGGGCTGAAATTGTGGCCATTTCCAATGGTGAAACAATTATATTTTTCCCAAATGAGAAAACAAAATTCCCAATTTAATGTTGTCCTTGTTTTTGTTTGTTGTTGTTTGGGGGGGGGAGGATTAAATTGTACAGAACAGTTTATTCTTAAAAATACAAACTTTATTTTATCATTTCTAGTGTTTTAGAGCATTCTTGTTCATTTTAGGCAAAACACATTTTTGCCAATCAGAAAAAAATCCAAAAGAGGTGGGAAGAGACACTTGGATTTGCTGAAAAATGTTGATGCCAAGCAAACATTTAAACAAGTGGGCTTGTTCATCAAATCTCCTAACTTCAATGACTGTAGAACCTATTTTTACAAAGAGGTTGGCATACCACAGCCATACCGTTGCAACTGATATTGTTTGTAAATTAGATCAGCATCTTTGCACTGCAGAAATTGGCAAAGAAACAGGAAGCTGTCATCAGTAGTTAAATATCAAGTGCAGTACAATTCATACAAATGATATTCCAGGAAATCACAATATGTTCAAGATTTTCACTTAACGTCAATTAAACAAAATTACATAATGAGTAGTTTTAATCATTCCATTGTATAAAACTGGTTAATTCTTTGGTTGGGTTTAAGTTTTTAAATGTTTACTGATTGGTCAATGCTTATCCAATAATAACTGCTGACCAATGAAATTGCTCTACAAACTTATCAAAATATACACTGGGGATTTAAGTTATCAAGATTTATAAAATTGTCCAAAGAAGTTGATAACTCGAAGATAGCATTATTACAATTAATTCACTTTCAAATCAATTATATAATTAAATTATTTCATATCATTTGAAAGATAATTCCTCGCTGACCTATTTTTATCTAAAATAAAAAAAAAAAAATGACAAAAAATACACAAAAGACAAAGTTATTGGAGTTTGTGTTTTAAATCTTTATTAGAACTGAAAACAGACCTGATACATTTTACAATCTATCAAGGCCAAAAAAGATTGTATGTAATATTAAATTTTGCTAGTTTTGTTTTCCATATATTTCTTCTCTACAGCAACCCTTCCAAATTGTATTAGGAAAAATAGGGGGTCAAAACATTATTATACATAGGTTAGAACAAGTTAAAAGGCTTGTGCATAATTATACTTTAAGTAGGTTACAACTGCCCAATATGTCAAGTTTGTATAAATTAATAATTAAATTTCAGCTTTAATCAAAATATTATTTTTTTATTATCTTAAGAATTTAATTCTATGAAGGCAGGAGGGTGCTGGTCTCCATGAGGGCAGAATTAAGGGTGCTACCAAAAAGGGACAGGGTGCAGCATCCTTCTATAACTCTTAAGCCAAAATCCTACTTATTTTGTTTGTACTCACAGTGTATTCACAGGCCTAAGCCTCTCCAGAGGGACGATATCGGAGTAGGTTTTGTCCCAGCCGACGTATTCGACAACAGCAAACTCCCCGCGGAACATCTTGATGCGGGCATTCCACCACCCCATAGCCTCATCATCTTGCGTCTTCGCAAACACCTGCAAAACAAATAATTGATTATAATAAAAATATCAGCTATCAAAATGAAACAATTAGAGCTTTCACAGGAACTTGATTAATGCCAACAATTATGCCTTGTTAGACAGATGGCCATTTATATATATTTGATCGAGAGTTGTTTTCGATATCTCTTTGTTTCCAGACCTATTATATAAACAGAATTTCATGTTGCTTTAGTCCTCAAATGAATGCTGTTTTTGAAATAGCATACCTCATAAACATAAATATTAGTAAACTGAATTCATCAGAATTAACAATTCTACTGAATTCATCAATATATATAAATATATATATATTATAAAGTGTAAAAAAAATCGGTCCGAAATTTTCTATTTTTTTTGTAATTTCGGTCCAAAACGATTAAGTCAATAAAAGATGTAGAAATTGTAATACACAAACATTCATGGGTCATTCACACATTCAAACCTACATCCAATAGGTCATAAAAGTGTCTTGGTTACCATGAGACCGATGCAACCAGCTGCTTTTTCCGCTACGCTGATCACTCTATAGCCTATCTGTTAATTAGCAGACGCTTGCAATCAGTCCAATCACGTGTTTTGGTATAAGCAGAAGACAAAATTAAACAAACCATGTGTTAATTATCTGCTTGCAGCTTTCCTGATTAAGTGTTAAAATCGGTCCATATTTTCACATGGCAATATGCTATGTCGTCGTCGATCATTACATGATATCCGTTTGATTACAAAACAGTTATATTTAAATTGTTATAAAGAACCATTGCTGGTTAAAAACGGCTTTAAAGATAAATGCATGTCATTGTTAATCCGTGAGAGCATTAAAATACCAAATTAATTAACGTAATAATATATAGAATATCAACAGCGATACGTTTGATTAACTACATAGTCTGACAGCTGAGTCCGCCGCTTACGTCATATTTATTCGCAGTAATGAAAAAATCGTTGTCGATATCACACTTTAAGCTTGCTGCCCCGATTATAAATCTAGATATATACTACTATTCAAGATTATCAGTTGAATGTTGACCCACTAAAGAAGCATTAAGCAAATAAATCATAATACTGTTTCACTTTTTGTTGTCTGACCGCCTCCCGACAGCCACAGTTAATTACGATCGCAGTCTTTCTTGTTAGAAACACTGCAGAACTCGATGAGAATCTCAATTGAATTAATCTTGTATCAATGACTATCCCAATCGGCTATGCTGACTCTAGAGTCCTCTTACGAATTGCCACATCGCAAAAAATATTGACAGAAAACATGTCGCGAAAATGTATGACATTTATATAAAATCGTACTATTGAACTGGTCTTCCTTGTTGTTGTTTTTTTTTGGGGGTGGGGTGGGGGGTGGGGGGAGAGGGGTCGTCGCCGGGTCCGGAACGATTGACGTTCTAAAGTTTTAGAAGCCCTGTTATATGCATAACGCATGATAAACAACTTATTTTGATAATTTTGACTAAGTCAAGGCCCATAACTCTCTTGTTTCTGGCCACACCACAAGCAGATTACCCCACGTGCACAGCTTAACATGCTGATAACCATTCTTGTAAACTTTCATGGTTGTAGCTAAAATACCTTTGGAGGTAGAGAAGACTCAATGCAACTTTTATGCACAACACATATCTGTGATGTATAATTCTTTGCGATTTTTTTTAAGGGAGCCTCATGCACATTCGACTAAGAGTTGATCAGACAATTTTTCTCACCGTATCTTTGAAGTGTAACAGAATGTATGACTCGTAAAGCTAGAAAGTACTGTGGTTGACGACAATGACAAAATCTCTGTAAGGCTACACTGACCATTCGTGTCATGTTATACACAATCCCAGACCAGACGGACAAAACCAACACTGCATGACTGCCTGTGTGCATTTAGCAAACAGTTTAGTACACAGATGTGAAACATTTGTTCTTAAAATAACAATGCTATTTGCTTAAGTGAGTTAGTCGAAAGGTTTGTATTGCGGCATGATTAGAGAAATGTAATCAAACAGCTATTTACCTGACATAGTCTTATAACAGCACAATTTGCTAATAGAAAGGATAAATATTATGTAATGGAACATCAAGGAATTTTTCATTTGCTTGCAGTTATTTAGAGGGAAATCTCTATTGTAAAAAGTTGGTAAAAACAGTACAATACTTAGAATTAGACTTAAGGGCAGTTTCAATAAGTTTGATCAAATTTAGCCATAACTGACAAGCTTTAAAGGGACTGTACACCAGAATGGCACCAAAAAAAGTTTTTTTCTGTAACGAATCTCAGGACAATTATTTAATAGAATGTGTTACGCTTTGATATCATAATTGTAAAAAAAGTACCAAAATGTAAAAAAAACAAGAGGCCCAAAAGGGCCTATGCTCTTCTGGCTGGGTTTGTGTGGTCACTGTTTTTGAAAAGAACCAACCTCTTATGGATATCTGAATAATGTACAAGTTTTATCAAGATACACTCAAAACTGAAGACTGTATCATGTTCGCAAGCATTTTTTATACTATCAAGGCCCATAATCTAATCATTTCAAGGCCCATAATCAAGGCATGCATGGGCAGATCTAGCTGGTTTTCGAAAGGAACCAAGCTCTAATGGATATCTAGATACTGTACAAGTTTAATCGAGATACAATCAAAACTGAAGGCTGTATCATGTTAACAAGGAATTGTTTACAGGCGCACTGACTTTTTAATACTATCAAGGCCAATAATCTAGGCATGCATGGGCAGATCTGGCTGGTTTTCGAAAGGAACCGAGCTCTAATGTATAATTATGCAGATACTGTACAAGTTTCATCAAGATATAATCAAAACTGAAGACTGTATCGTGTTTACAAGGAATTGTTTACAGACTCACTGATTTTTTATACAATCAAGGCCCATAATCTAAGCATGCATGAGCGGATCTGGCTGGTTTTCGAAAAGGAACCAAGCTCTAATGGATATGTAGATACTGTACAAGTTTCTTTGAGATACAATCAAAACTGAAGGCTGTATCGTGTTAACAAGGAATTGTTTACAGATGCACAGACGCACATACTACGTACACTTTACCATCGCATAAGCTCTTCTGGCCTTTTATGTCAGAGACTGGGTTCGAACCCATGTCGCCAAAATTGCAGTCCAGAGTCGTATCCACTGAGCTACGACGGTTTACTATAATCGGGTGACATAATTAGGCTATACACCTAACTCGGTAATATCACCTGATAACACCGACTAGCCAATCACGCATAAGGAATTAATTCTACTAGGTAGACATACCCAGTAATCTTTTTTAATGGATAAATATGAAATAACTGCTAAACTTAAATAAATTTTAAACTATGTGGTAGTTCAGTTAGTAAGTTTCAATGCATTGTACACATTAATACCAAGTTTATGACAGTTATAGACAATTTTCTTTTTTTCTTGCAAATTGATCATATGGTGCACAGTTGCTTTAAGGGGCACAATTTAGGCTGATGCAAGGTTGTTTTGGTCATTAAAATCAAGTGAGCTAAACAAGATAATGCATTAAAATTGAATTTGAAAAAAAAAATGCATAGATCTATTAAGTGAAACACATTTAAAAAAAATCTTATTATCATGCGAAACGCTTACTATGTGTAAGACGGTATATTATAAGACTACAATCTCTTGGGTATGGAATTTCCACCACTTTCATTTTTGAAGCACACAGAAAGTGCTAAATTCTTCAAACATCTGAAATCATTCAAGGTGTGTTCATTATATAGGCATTAATAGCCACTGAGCTTTGATTCATAACAGAGATATATAGCATTGAAATATTTGATAACCCCAAGTTTCACAGTATCATTTGCAAAGATCATTTATATCTGTGGCATATTCCTGCTGGAACTATCCATGTTTCCAAACTGTATGATTATATGCATACAACTTGGTTCAAGCCAAACCAAAATCACAGACTTTGCCAAAAAAATACACCCCCAGAAATAAACATTTTCCAGCCAAGGTATAAAACCAAAAATATGTTTCCAGTTATAAAGATAAAACCTATTTTCATTTGATTTCTCTGAGCCTGTCCATATCTTTATGATGCAGGGGTGGCACTAAATTTGACATACAAGGAATTGCTCCACTTTACTTGCTCATGTTTTTGGACCAAATAATATTTTTTCTTGTAATGCATCTGAAAACACTCATTTTATCACTATTTTACTGTATGATATCGAAATTGCAAAAAAAAAAATACAGTTATATGAAATTAAGAATAGTATTTTGGTTTGAGTGGGATTTGAGCCCATGCTAGTCTAGGAAAAAATTAATCACACCTAAATTTCAACGACAGCAGGACATAAACAAAAGTGGTCGATATTTTAACCTCTTAACAATACATTGATATTATCACATGATAATGTCAAACAACCAATAATGCAACAATAAGCTGTAATTAATTGATTATAAGCCTTGTTAACGCTAATGAAAATTGCTGTCTTCTAAGACTATATTTCAGTAAATACATGTATCAATATTTGCTGAAGGGTTCCAGATTTTGGTATCTTACATGTAATAATTTGCCACACTGAATTTCATCATATAAAAAAAGTAAATTTTACAAAAACATGAGATGGTACCTTTAAGACTTTAAGCAGGTAAGGGAATTTATTTATTCCCCCTCCCCAACAACCACCACTGCCCTGAGTGTTTCTTCATCATACATTACTAAATGCATTTTGGTTCTCAAAACTGCTGAATGAAAGCCAGGACTTAGTTCCATAAATTGGCAAAACAAAAATGCTTATTTACAGATAACCTGTCAGCAGACTCAAAATATCCACATTATAAGCTCTTAGAAAGTGCCAATAGTATTAACACTTTCATCGGCTGGATTTTTCTTTAAGCTTGGGATCCTTGGACTCCTATGGTTGACAAAGTGGGGAGTTTCTCCTTTTTTCATGTAGTCCGAGTTCATAGGATGATACATAACTGAAATTGATTTTAGGGGTCCCAGTTGGAAATGGGAGTCCCAGCTTGGAGTCCTTGGACTGTCATGGTTGACAAACTGGGTGGGTTCTCTGCTTTTTTCACGGTGTCCAAGTTCATAGGATAATACATAATTGAAATGGATGTTAGGGGTCCAAGGTTGCACTGCAAGTTGGAAATGCAGGTCCCAGCTTGTGATCCTGCGACTCTCCTGGTGACATACCGGGGTCTCTGCTTATTTCATGGTGTCCAAGTTCATAGAATAGCACTTAATTAAAAAAAACACTTAATTAAAAAAAAGGATTCTTGGTTACACTTCTAGTTGGAAATGGGGGTCCCAAGTGAGAAATTTTTGTCAGAGAAATCCCTAAATGGCTAGTTAGTAATCTTAACTGCAGTTTATTTTGCAAGAATTCTGCACTTCCGCACTTAGAAGATAAAGAATAACAAGACAAGACAGGTTGCCAAAAAGTTAGCAAAAATTTACTCATATTGCTCTGCAAATACCTGTCTGTTGTAATTCACTCTGTATTTAATGACATGTTGTGGGTATTTCTATCCAGACAAGACATCAGAGAAGGTAAAATGAGGATTGTTAGTTCATGTATAACATCAGTGAAACAATATTTGTATGTAGTATGTGGCTATATTATAGTCTATCAATCTACTTCCTTGATTTATTGTAAAAACAAGATGCCAATTTCATGAAGATCAACAGAAACTATTCCATTTGTGTGAGAAAAAAACGAACAATTTATAAATACATCAGCTTTTCCAAAAAGATAAGACCCAATTAACCTGATTTTTGAAAAATGATACACTTAAACATCTAAGATTTCATTTTTTGAAAGTCCCATCAAAGTCTTAATCTAGAACAGGGGAAAATATTTCCCTAAATTTGACCTTAGTTTTTGACCTGAGGTGACCAATATTCACAAAATTTAATGTTCATGACAACTTGTAGAAAAGTATTCTGACAAAGTTTCATAACATTAATGGATAAAAAATATTGAATTTATGACATGGATTAAAAACTCCCAAGATTTGACCTAGTGACCTAATTTTTGACCTCAGGTGACCTATATTCACAAATGTTCAATAAGTCTTCTCATCATGTTTCATAAGAATTGGATAAAAAATATTGAATTTATGATAGGGAACAAAAACTTTTAACGCATAATTGTTAACAAAGGCCTGCCCATCCGCCCATCTGCCATCCCCTTCAATACTGCCTGTCCGCCCATGTTTCACCATTCTATAACCATTAATTGTTCATAGAAAAATCCCGCTAAAAACACATAATGCCAAAAATCAGGTCAGTGGGTCCAAGTTACAGAAAAAAATCTTTTTTGTATCGTGCATAGCAATGAAATTTTGAGAAAGAAATTGAAAATCTCACACTTTAATGCATTAATGCTGCAATATTTTAAGCATTTATTGCACAATATTTTCAGTATATTTTTGCTTCATTTTTATAACAGGCAGCATGTGGCAGAAATATTGTTGAGTTATCGGCAGAGGAACAAAAATAAATTACAGGTAATACTTATCTTTACTTCATGAATTCCTGAAGATACCAAAGTCCTGCTAAATCATTAAATGTTCCAATATTCATGCAATTTCTGCTGACTGTTTGAAAATAAGTGCAATACTGCTAACTGTTTAATGTCTTCCTGAAAAAATACTAACATGACATTATCAACCACATCTGATAATTTCCAGAGATAACAACTAAGAAAAGGTTTCAAAAGATTGCAAGGAAGAACTATCATTAAAGGATAAGATGGGGTTTTTTTGCAGATGTTTTCCTACTGTAAAAAAAATTGTTACAATCATAAAAGATGGGTCATTTCGAACGGCAACAAATACTATTTTCAATAAAGATTGGTTGTTTCAGATTTGCAAATAAATGCTACAAATGTATAATCTCTTTAGAACTATCCTCCCTTATATCCAGTTAGCACAGGGGTAAACGCACTCGCTTCTCTCCAAGTCGACCCGGGTTCGATTACTGGCCTCGGCGCAATTAAGTTTGGATAGTGGTCATTGAACCACACAAGTGGGTTTTCATCAGGTACTTTGGTTTCTGCCACAACACAAGACCACACTTTCACGTTACATCATGCCAACGAGAGTGACTTTGTATATGTTTTCATAATTTTCTACACAATCGCTATAAAATATATAATGTTTAAACTAAACATATCATGGCAGTCCAGTTTAACAGCTTCAGATTCTAATTCAATTATATCATTAAAGACGTTTCTTATGGAACAGATTTTTTTTAATGAATTATCAATCAAAATTTAAATTCCAGTTTAATGTGTTTTTAAACTCTAATATTTTAAATTTTTCTTACTAAAATATCAAAAGTTTTCAGTTTTGCAAATTTAAGATCATATTATAAGAATAAATTTAGCCAACAAATATTATGCTCATTAAAGTGCCTCGAAAAAGATTTAATTACTTTGCTCTCTATTTGCCTCTAAGTAGTTTTAAAACAAGAGAGAACAAATATTTCAAAAGTATTTAAGAATCTTATTGTCAGCCTGCACCTCACTTAAACAATTACACAGCAATTTTTATTGATTCACTGTAATGCAAAAAAAATTAAACACAGCAAAGGTTAAACATTAAATATACTTTAAATATAATGAATATTGTATATAAGTGTGCACAGCACAGTATGGGGAAATATTAAAAGATAGGTTGAAAGTCTAAGTCACATTATCTTGGGCTTATCAGCATATTCATTGCCAATATCTGAGAAACCAGCTTGGAAAGATTGTATCAGCCAGGTTGTCGGGAATGTTCAGCCTTGAATGATTCAATGATTCAGTTGCCAGCTATCATATGTTCGTGTTTTCCATTGAATTCTCAAGGTAAACAGTTTCAAGATCACTGCTACGTTTGTTTGGCCTGAAACATTTGAGGGTGTGTTTTTTTTCTTGAGAATTAAATTCAAAGAAATAGATTTAATCGATTCCATTTTGTTATTTCAATATTTGTTCATACTTATTCCTAAAAAAACTGGCAACATTTTGTTATTTCAATATTTGTTCATACTTATTCCTAAAAAAACTGGCAACATTTTGTTATTTCAATATTTGTTCATACTTATTCCTAAAAAAACTGGCAACATTTTGTTATTTCAATATTTGTTCATACTTATTCCTAAAAAAACTGGCAACATTTTGTTATTTCAATATTTGTTCATACTTATTCCTAAAAAAACTTTGGTTCGAGTTACCTGACCATATCTAGGAAATAGGTGCTGACTCTATCATTTTTATAATCAGTTTTGTAAAAATAAATATTCTTTTATTATTTATTTTTTAGTATGTGCTTTATAGGTAGTTTAAGACCTTTAAAGCTCTATATAGAATATAACTTGAACACTATTATCAAATGATGACAATTACATTCTTATATAAAGCCTAATAAATTAAATAATTAAAAAAAAAAATGAAAAGGATGTTACCCTAACCAAACCTTTTTTGTTTTGGACCTAATTTATTTCAGCTGGATTTTGAAGAAAGCTATAATTTGATATGAGTCACTCTTGAGTCCATTTCCTGGGTAGAAGCCACTTATGATGTCCTTTTTGAAAAGCTAAGAAAATGTTCACCTTCTGGGACTTATACCCACAAATTTTGCAGTAAAAGGCAAACACCTATTCCACCAAACC
This sequence comes from Mya arenaria, assembly GCF_026914265.1. Classification (NCBI taxonomy): domain Eukaryota; kingdom Metazoa; phylum Mollusca; class Bivalvia; order Myida; family Myidae; genus Mya; species Mya arenaria. The sequence goes on along the minus strand of NC_069136.1, from coordinate 24,400,228 downwards.
ACTCTCATTCCAATTTCAATTTAAAGTGCCAGTTCATATCCTTAATGAAATAAATAAATGCACATCATAATGGCATCAATTTATGCAGCATTCAAGGAGGTAAAAATTATATTATAAATCGTATTTTTTCTGACTTACTAAGCAATGAAATTACCATGTTTTAATCAATATAATTCAAAATCATTTGAAAGAATTATTTTGCAGTCCAAACAATCTTATTAAGCCCATTTATATATACACATATTACCAAACATTCAATACAGTGTATGCGCTAAGAAGCCCATATTGTTACACTATTGCTAACATCCAAACAAAATGTACGCCTATATAAAATTGCATTGTCTGAAAAATAGGTCTCGTAAAATCCAATTAAACAAAAATAATCCAATTAAACAAAAACAAGTTTGGTGTGGCCTAGATTAAATTTTTCTGGCCTAACATACCTTGATACTGTACACTCAATGCTGGTGGAATTTCAAAAATGTTTCCCCATGCATACTGGCTCTAGCATTGTGATACAGGCTTTTAGAAATGTTTAAAAAAGTAATTTTGCATACAAAAAACACGTTTATTTTCACACATGCTTAAGTGGTCACGCAAGAGCTGGCTTGGCCAGGCATTAGTTAAATGGCATTTATATTATAGCAGAAATTGTTACATTTTCATAAGATATGTACAGTATAGTCTGTATTAAACAGGCACCTAAGGGATCCAGCCACAATGGCTGCTTAGGACAGGTGTCCCCTAAATAAAGGGTCCGGCAACCATAACCTTTGACCAACTGACTCCAAAATTAATTTTGGTCATCTACTGACCACAACCTAAGGTTTCTCCAAGCTGTTTTAGTGCCATGGCATAAGGGTGCATTAAGTTTGATTGTTAATGATAGATATAAATTACCAGTTTAATACCAAATATTTACCTCAACTTGCTCACTCTCTTTGTATTCAGGTTTGTCGACGAGTTTGGGCGGAGCTGGACGCACCTCAGTCATCGTCACCCGTCTTGATGGCTGCCAACTGCAATAAGAGATGACATTAATTCATATTTTATATAACTATTCACTCTTCTAGTTTCTAATCAATGAGAAAGTTATCCAACTTTTTTTTTAAGAAAATCAATTTGAGTTTTAATATGTATTTTTAAGCTTTATTAAAAAATCATTTTTGAGTTCTTATATATATGGTGCGATTTAAATGAAGTAAGTGAATACTCAATAGATCTCTTTCATTTTCTTGACTTGACTTTGTCATTAAAAGGCTATTAGACATAGTTATAATGACTTCACAAAATAGTTGTCATTATTGATTTTGTCTTTCATTAAAACCTTTCAATAATTTAAAGCTGCACTTGAACAGATTGGCTGTTTGACAATTTTTATTTTTTTGTTCTGGAATGAGTCTTTTTGTGAAAATGTGTGGAAACCACTAAGAAAAGACTGCTGACAAAAGTTCACAGCTTTTTATATTTATGTTCGAAAATTGATGTTTTATGGCTAAAATGTACTAATGCTTAAGGAAAAACAAAATGTTCTGCAGTTTTCCAATATAGATCTGTTCCATTTTGAGTTACATTACAGAACTGAATGGAAGGCATTGATGCCAAAATAAGCTGATTTGTAATTTCAAAACAGTCAATCTGTGAGAGTGCAGCTTTCACTGTCATCATCAAGATAAATGACAAAACAAATAAACAATAACACTCACTCATTCTCAAAAGACACAGTGACCTCGTCATCATGGATGTTTTTGATATATCCCTGAAAAAGAATAATATTTCTATTACTTAAATCAACATGTAAGATGATGTCATTGTTATTACACACTGATTTTAGTTCAAACCAAACTTAGCTATTCAAAATGTTATTATTTGACACCAACATTATCTGCTTAATCTATATTAGTGCATGGACTCAATATCTGCTTCTAAATTATGAGTAACAGAATTATGTATTGCACTAGGGTAACAATATGCTTTTTTCTCCCACCTCAGATAAGTAGATCCAATAATTTAACCATGCTAGATATTCTTATCTTGCCCACGGGCGAAGATAAAATGCCCGTATGGAACTCCTTTTACCACATTGTAATTACCTCCCTTCTTGAAGACTGTCGTCAGTAGCATCAAGGAAATCTTGTCTTATGGTAATATTTAGAACGCTAATTAATTATTTCTCGCTTCAAATGTCACCATAAAACAGTTTTCAGGCATCATTCAAGAAATAATGCTTCATTCTCCTTAGAACTATTTAAAAAGACCGATTTGACTAATAACATTAACTGGATCACTGCGCGTATATCCATGACAACCACGTGCTATCGCATATCCATACGCAATTATTTTCACTAAGCAAAAACGAGTTCCAGCAAAAAATACATTTTTACTTAATTTTGTTTAACTGAGGTGGGAGAAAAAGCATCTACCATAACCGCTCGTATAAGATAGGTTCATCCCGACCCTCGCGCAGGGTGTTTTGTGGAAACTCGGTAAACCTCGTTTCCGCAAAACACCCTACGCTCGGGTCGGAATGAACCTATCTTACACTCTCGGCCATGGAAGATACTTCTAATCTAGGCATCTCAAAGGTCAGGCCTTCTGAACCATTCCAAATGGCATAATTGTTTAAAATCGTGTAGAATTCTCAGTGTAAAATATTAATCCCCAATTTAATGATTTCAGCAAAAAAGCCCTGTTATATATATATATAAATATAAGAAACAAACAGTCTGAAAATTGGTCTGCACAGTTCTAATATAAATAACCTCACTGATGCTGTGTATTTTGTACAGAATAGGTAAAGAATCCTGGTTCTCAAAATAATGTTATGCCCACCTACCTTCCTATTTTTTTACTCACTTGAAAAAGAAGTGTACAAGTCCCTAAGGCAAAGATGAGAAAAAAGGGTATATGAAACCTTCTTTGTTAATATGAAAATATCCAAGTTTGAAACCCAAAGCAAAAGTGTTATTCAAAAACTGTTAAATGTGAGTTTATGAGAACCACGAGACTTTGGAAGAAGGGAATCACAGAAAACTTAAAAGCATTTATAAGATTGGTATGTGAATCATCCAATGATACTGCCAATCTTTCGTACTGGTTGAGAAGCAGTTTCCGACAAATCACTTTTTCGCGTACTTTCTTTTGATCTTCATAAAGAAGGTATTGCAATTCAATTATATGGTTACTAGGTTTTTAGGCGTAAGTTTTTAGGTTTAATTTTTGGTAAATGCTGAAAAATTAAATAATAGTTCTCGTATTATAGTCTTCTATTTAGTATATTGAATAAAAGGATAAAAAACACACAATAGGCACCTAAAATCTGCCGCGTATTTGATTTGTCGGGAACTGCTTCTCGTCAACAGCTAATCAGAACAGTGTAAGTACCCTCTTGGCGCCCCCATTAGATACACTTTATTCGACATCACACATGTGAAAAATATATCGACAATAGCAGCTTGAGCTGTAGTAATTTAAAATGTGAACAATTTTAGTAGGATTTTTAACACGTATGAATATATCAATAAACACTTGTAAAAACTGTTGGAAACTGCTTCTCAACCAGTACAGCAATGGCGAAAGTCTGGAAATAAGGCTTTTTATCTGGACGGCAAGTTCCACAAATATGTCTCACAACCTGGGCCATTTCATCTTTCAATCCGGGATGTTTCCTTTTCAACTAAGGACTATTTGATCTAACAATACAAGAATCTATGCTGTATTGTCTGAGCTGTCCCGGGTGGTGGGTAGGATAGAACATAATGTAACATTTGCTGTAGGTGAAAGTGTGTTCGCAGTACTTTGATGTACTTGATCATATGCAAATTGGCATATCCAGGCCTCTGTTTGGACGGAGAATATACTGTACTATATAAAGACCAGTTAACCCCGTCAGGGTCGAGCATGCTTTTCTCTGAAGGGATCTGTGGCCTTGTTTGGTGGCTTAGCACGTAACAATAATCCATTAATGCCATTTTTTAAACACTTATTTGACTGGATTTTATATCAAACTAACCCCTTTCAGTTGTCTGCCATATTATAGACTAGAAAAAATGATGTTATAGCCTCATCTGCTTAGTTTTAGTTAAATTTCTCCATAAATAATTAATATGTTTGTATGTACAAAGGTCATAAAAATAAATCAACCACCCACCAATTCATAGCAATAGCTGGAAATCAAAGCCAGTTCAATGTTGTCATGTTACTGTTTAATGTAACTGGTAATAAGACAATATATCATTCTAGAAAGTTTTCACAAGTTTAAAAATGAAAGTTGATCCTTTTTGGAAAATTCTACTTTCGTTTTTACAAGGAAAACAACACAAACTCAATATATCCTGTATCCATTATGTCTGATATGACTATATTTTAGCAAGTAAAACAAGAAACTCTCTAAAACTAAAAGCTGCGTTGTCTAAATTCACAAGAGATGGGTAGCACACAAAAACATGTCAAAGCACATTGTTGATTTAACCGTTGTCTAAGAGATGACTCACAATAGTTCGTAAATAACTTACATCCACTGTAACCCCCGTCACCTCGAGTATAAAAAGTGAAAATACATACCTTATAATAAGCACCATTAGCTCCGCGAATTTCTACCACAAGTTCTTCCATTTTCAGACAAAAGTGCGTTCTGGGAAAACCGGGTCATTAGACCGTACTTTCCGTCTTATTGAAGCGTCAGAGCCGGGTACCTCATAAAGTTGACTGGTTTTGTTTGGTTCGTACACAAAATAATTCAACCCAACGCGTTCCGCTCTGAAGTTAAGTCCGAATCTAGATATGGCTTCAGTTTGGCTTTGCTCCGTCGCAGATTCCCCCATGTGATTGCTATTGCCGATAGGGGGATTATAAGAAAGATAAATATAATACTCCGCCATACTGTACAGGCGCAACGAACTCAAGTACTTCACACTGATATTGCCGACAATGTAGAAGGCATCCTGTTTAGAGCCACTTTCAGATCCTACTTGAGGCTCCACAAAGGCTGCAGACAATATATATATATATATATATATATATATATATATATATATATATATATATATATATATATATATATATATATATATATATATAGTTGTAACGGTCCGCTCACGGTAGGCGGCGGATGTGCGTTCATAGTATAAATTAACATTCCGTTATAGACGGACGTACGTTCATAGCACGTATGTTAACTCGGTTGGAAATATGCAAATAAGCATTTGGGCTCTGTGTAGATTGGGAATTTACTGTATATAAAGACCAGCGGAACCCATCAGGGCCGAGCATGCTTTTCTCTGAAGGGATCTGGCAGCGGTGGGATGTTGACAAATGCCGAATCGGAGTTGCCTAATAGGGCCATTTCACCAAGGATTGTTTTGGTCCCGAGAGTACCGGATCTCTTTTTTAGTCGATCGGCCCTATTTTTGCAAAATAAGTCGGGAACCTGCGTGCACTAACGTGCACTAACCTATACCTTCGGGGTAAGATCTGGCGCGATCGCATTAGTCCCCCCGAGGGTCGGGTACCTAAAAAGTGATCGGCTACTGTTTTTAAACAAGTTGAAAACCAGTAGCCGATCAAAAACAGTCGGCCCGTGGTCGCCTTGGTCGCCCGAGGGTCCTCTGAAGGTTTACTTGTCTCGCCCGCCCTCTGGAGCCCTCTGGAGCTTTCGTTTAGCCTCTGCCGTTCTCTTCCGAGGGTCGTGCGTAGTGTCGTCGGAGTGTAAGCACCCGACCATCATCAGAACATATAGAAATCCTTTTAAATGTCACAAATTATTAATTGTCACTTAATAGAACAGCAACGCATATATTTACTCAAAGTAATTATAAATAATAATAAATGTACAAATTAATACCAATGCCAGAGAACTATAAAATCTTTATAATAAAAAAATAAACTGCAAACTTTTCTCAGAACAGGTACTGAAACAAAACACAGGTGAAAAACCTTTAACAATTCACAACAACTTGCTTCTTATTAGCATATCTTCTCTTGACCCTGTTCCTTCTCCTCAGCATACATTCTAGTCTTGTAACATTTTGCTGTGCTATAGCAGTACGAAGTTGTAAAGCTACAACAAGCCCCAGCACTGCTTGTTGGTCCATGACCTTCACTGGCTTGTCAGAAAATGGTGAAAGGCTTCGATCTGGCCCGATTTATATAGTCGGGCCACAAAAACACCGACCTCTCGCCGATCTGGGCAAATTTAGTCGGCCAAAGATCGTTTAAATCGTCCGAAGAACGTTTACTTTCGGGTTTCTGCGGCTACCTGCGTCAACATAAGCCTACATTCGGCCACTCTCGCGCGAAGAACGGCGGACATCGGCCGCAGAGCGGCCAAACGCGTCCTCTCTCGAGCCGGGATCGCCCATTTTCGGTCCCTCTCGGCCAGACAACGCGCGAACATCGCTCACTTGCGCACGAGATGCGGGTCTCTAACGGGCCTTTGTCTTGTACCTGCGGGTACTTGCGCGTACTTTCACATACGTGCGCCCCTGAAACGTGTCGATCGCTCGAGGAACGTCCGTGAATCGTCCCTCGCCGTGGTTCATTGGTCGGGATTCAATCGGCTTAAAAAATGGGGACGATTGGGGGCGATTCAGGACGACAATCTGGCCGATCAAAAAAAATAAATCATCGGGGATAATCTGGTACAGATCGCGCCGATTGGAAAAAAACAATCCTTTGTGAAATGGGGGCATTACCCATGAGTATCCCAGGCCAAGACTCGGGTCGAGTCTTCTCGGAGGGGAAAGTAATGTAACGGTCCGCTGTAGGCGGAGGATGTTCGTTCATAGTACAATTAACATTCCGTTCAATGATAGACGGACGTACGTTCATAGTACGTATGTTAACACGGTTGGTAATATGCAAATTAGCAAAGCCCGAGCTCTGTGTAGATTGAGAATTTACTGTATAAAAAGACCAGCGGACCCCTTCAGGGCCGAGCATGCTTTTCGCTGAAGGGATCTGCTGACCTTGTTTGACGTCGCACGTTACAGAGTTTTCATGTCGCCATTTTATGGAGGCCAGTGTTCGCTTCGTTACGTGCACGGAATGCTGGTAGTAGAATATAAAGTTTAATGCTGTTATTGTTCTTGTTTTTAACTGGTCTGTCAGCGATCATTGATTGCAAAATGTATCCCACAACGATTATAAAAAAGTGTATTTAAATGTTAAAAAGGACGTGAGAATCTGCATTCCTCGTCAAATTTATAAATTACCCAACTATGATATCGAAATTGCTATACATAAAGCACGTGTCGAACGAGTCAGTTTAACTCAAATTGTAGTCCTATAATATTTGGGATTTCTAGTACTTCGGTGTTGGCCGGGTCTAGGATTCCACCAAGGAGTCCAACAAAGACCATGTCTTCTCAAAATGGCCACCAGTACTTGTTCCTTACGATATTCTAGATGAGCTATCAGTTGCTGAAAGAAATTAATTAGTATAAACTATGACATACTTGCTCAATCGTTGTTTGTCAGACGACAAAGAACTCAGTCCAACTTCAAAACATGACGTAATGACCTCAACATGATGTACACTACAAAAGTTCCAAATGCTATTTATGTATACTTTTGAATGTACGTACGCTCTTTCCTTTTAATTTTTCATTTTGTTTTATACATTTATGTCGAAACACTACGTTATATATATATATATATATATATATATATATATATATATATATATATATAACACAGTGACATGTGTACTTTATATCTATGACAAGAAACGTTGTTAGAACTATTTCTTTATCTTTTAGAAAAAAATGTTTCACGGAACAGTCCGATGATCATAAAACGTTTCCCATTGAATTTTAGCAGAAAAAAAATACATTTTCCGAAAGTCTGGTTGTACAATTTTTAAAACCACATACAAAAGACGCAATGTATTTCGTTGTTGACAATGTCAATAAGGGCCTTTTTACTTGTTGTGGGGATGACACCCCGAGCCTAGCCTTTTTGTGGAGAAAAAAAACGCGTTTTTTTGGAGAAAATGTTCAGAGTGCCTTTTTAAACATCTGGCAACAGCTGTAGTAAATATCAATAAAGCACTTAAAGTATATTTTTCAGAAACATCATTTAATGAATCATGAGGTTCTCATGATTAAAAATGGGAAATTTTGGAGACAAAACAGGGTCAGGTCCTTGAGGAAGTAGCCGGGTATCGGCTACGGCAAAGAAGGGAAAAAAGTCCCTGTCAACGGAAACATTTCTCTATGGTTGTGTATGCACGTGTAATTTTTCGGAGAAAATTTGTCTGGACAACGTTCTTTGGAGTATCCATATCCATCTGTATCAATGTTTAAAAAAGACAAAATATATTGGGATTGAATGTACTTTCGTAGACGTGAATGTTTTTGTTTATTTCTCCTCCCGTCCCCCTCTCTCTCTCTCTCTCTGTTTATATGCTTTCACAAAGTAATTGCTGAAAGGGGTGCTTTAATATTAAATCTGTGTCAAGTTTATATTGTCATCGTCATTTTTTATATCGCCAGTGTAGTTCATTCTCATTCACCAGAGTGATGGTGCTATGTAAGATTTATCATTACCAAACCTCTGATGAATGAGAATGGTGTTGAGCATGCTGTGTTTTTATCTCATGAATTGCCATAGCATGTGTTTTTGCAATGTATATTCTTTTTCTATCTGACCTTATATTTTCAATGACGGTACTGCACTCATTTGTAATGTGAAATTTTATCTCAAAAGATATCATATTTACTGTGTTAATTAAACTACTGCTTACCATACTTTTTTCTCTTCTCATATTCTTTGAAGCGAATAAAAATTAGTTGAATGCAACAGGGTACGAAAAGTATTATGAAACCAGTCTAACTTCCAAGATGGCTGACACTCGGTGACAGGATGTGACAGTTGGAACAAAAAAGGCAATTTCCAGTTACCTTCGCTGTATGCGATAAGGACACTACTTGAATTCATACAAATAAACAGTGTTTAAAGTAATTGCTTTGCAGTCATGTCATCTGATAGTGAATTAGAAGAATTCTTTGACGCACAAGATGTCACCCCGAAAAGGTTTGTTTACCTTTATTTCGTGTTATTGTTTTCTTATCATCTTACCTTCATTTGACACTGCTTTAACTTTCATTATGTAAAACCGTTTACTAAGTTACTTCCAATATTTTGCATCCTTACAAAAAAATCCCTAATGAGTACTAAGGAATGATTTTTTTTACATGTCTATCTGGTCAATTTGGCATGCACCCTGTGTGTCTATTAAGACTAATAAGGTAACTGAAGTCTGAATTCATTCAATCAAATGCCCGTTTTACTTAACTTAGCATATTAATGGAACTGAGTAAAGAAAAGCAAAGAAAATCACAGCAAAAAAATGGTTAATAATTGATCAGTCACTCAAGCAATTGCAATTAGATGTAAGATCATCTGACCACTGGTCAATTTGCTAAACCCAGGAGCACATAATTTTATGTCCCATGATATCCATTCCAAATCACATATTGTTTTATTTCTCTCTCAAATTAAAGCTGGAACTTTTTTTTGCCAGGAGCACATTGCCACGGGGGACAACAGACAGCTTGGAACAGCTGGACATGGAAGAGAAGGCCTTGATAGAACTGAAGATGAAGCAGGAGCTAAGGTCGGGATCATATAATTGTTATATTTTACAAAAGTTTTTAAAACCTGTCTGACCCCAATGTTTTATTACCATTCTTTGCCGTAGCCTACATGTATATTCGGCTAAATCCCTAAGAGCTAGCCCCTATTATTTTCCAAAAAAAATCCTTAAAATTTCCCCATTTGTACTTTTATATATTAAGAATCTAACAATCATTAAATGATGTTTCTGAGTGATGTATTTACAGTGTTATTGTTATTGATATTTTACTCCATTTAGAATGTCAAAATCCCCGCCCCCCCCCCCCCCCCAATTTTTTTTTGAGTACAACAGAAAATATATTTTATGTAATATGACTCATAGTGAAAACCCAGTGTGGGAATTTGATAACATACCAAAAATAATAGAATGGATCATTCTGGCAGGTCTTCAATTCTTTGGTGAGTGTAACACATTCAATTTATACATTATAATTAATTTTTTGCTAACTATTTTTAGCTTGCTTGTGTTTTGAAGTAAAAAAAGTCTTAATATTGTCTTAGTCATGGCGTTGTTGGCATCAGCAGTGTTCTTGTCACCCCAAAACTTCTTAAATAGCTGTTGGTACATGTACACATGTTGCCAAATACAATGCACAAATATACAGCAAGGCACATAACTCTGTTATTAATAATTGTTGAGTTATTCCCCTTGTTCATTTAAAGAAAAACAGATAAGCAAAGGTGTTTGGTATGAGGCTCTCTTGTTTTCTTAATATTTTTAAATGTTGTTCAGGTATTTGTGTTTTTTTCTTTGATATACTTGCTTTTGGTAATTGTTGATTTAACCCTTTGCATGCTGGGTAATTTGTCGTCTGCTCAAAAATGTTGTCTGCTTTATTCTAAATTTCTTTCAATTTACTTAAAACTTTGGGGATATATTGACTGAGTGGCAAACAGCTTGGAACCTGACCAGGCGCCGAGTTACTCGGCGTCTGGTTAGGTTCCAAGCTGTTTGCAAAGCCTTTAAAATCGCCATCAGCAGCCTAAGGGTTAAAGTGTGCCTTCATTCATTTCACTCATTTCATTGTTATATAGCCAAAAAAATGGTTTGGTTGTGGTTACATACTTTTCAAAAAGGGGTACGTAAGGTATGCTACTTTATTTCATTCTTTTTTTTTATAAGGCTTTATGTAAGAATATTATTGTCATCATTGGACAATGGCAAGGGTTATATTCTGTTAAAATGTTATAATGGTTCCTTTTTCAGTGGTAGGGTCGATTAACCCGACCAAAAAGTGTTTTTTTAGGCGAAGGTGTGACATTATGTAAGATGCAACTACTGATATGATAATAAATGAAATGTTTGCATACATGCTTAATACCCCAGAATTTCAATCCATTTTTAAATTTTCAAAAAGAAATTTGTGTGTTTATGTGATTTGAAAAAAAAGTAGACTAGATTGCCTTTAACAATATATTTTCTGACACAAACTAAACTTGATTCAGTGCTTTCTTTTGAAATAATGCTAGTTTGAATAAAATGCTTTTAACAAGGAGAACAAGCAAAAAAGAATATGCCTATTTAAGAGTCCCCCCCCCCATGTTTGATGTTAAAAATCTATATTTAATGCTGACCCTAGTCTAATGGTTTCTTAAAAGAAATAAACTGATATATACATTCCTTCAAAATCATCTACCTCAGACAGGGCTTTTTCACCAAAAATTGTGAAGAGGCCTAGCCTTTTCATTTTGGTAAATTTAAATTTAAACGCGTGAAATTCTGCAAATTGGGAAATTTAAATGCGATGACGTCTCAAAATGGGAAATTGATGACAATATAATTCTATGGAGTAATTGGTCCTCGAATAACGTTTAAATTATACAGCTTTCTTCTTATGTCAACTTAAAAGATATAAAAGAATAATTTGCTCAAAGAGAATAAATTTTTAAAGTAAGATCTTCCTTTTTGGGAAAAATATCTGGGATTTATGAAAAAAAATATCTGGAAATTGGGAAAAAATGCCATTTTCCCCAATTATGAAGTAGCCTTATTTTGGCCCCTAGCAAAGAAGGTGAAAAAGCCCTGTCAGATTATGACATATTGTTATATTTCATTAATTTTATGAGCTTGTCTGTTTTACTAAGAAAAAAGCTGGGGTACAGTAACATAGCTTTGGTGTCTACAGTGTTGTCGGCAATGTGCATACAACTTGAACCTTAACTCGAAAGTATTTAAGATATTCAGATTTATAAAACTTGGTACACATGTTGCCTGAGACATGAAATGCATTTATGAAGGTCAAGACATGTTAACAGTCCAGAGCAAAAATGGGAAAAATTAGACCAACTTTACTCTCTAGAATTTCTTTTTCTTGTTGTTGTTTTGTTTTACCTTCTACCAACTTTTAGCTGTTTTTGTAAACCTACATTTGAATCTTTCCATTGAAATATGATGTTGTTTTTTAAGACCACATCTTACAAATTTTCACTCTAGCATAACATTAAAGTATTTTAACAGTTATGTTACAAAGATTAATTTTTAAAATGCATTATGTATTGTTATATAAATAAAAATTTAATAAAAATGTTGCCAAAGACAACAGGCAAATTTACAGAAGTGTCTAAAACTTTAATAATTGTTGAAATATGCGCCTTTAAAAATCACACTAGAGCTGGCTCCGTGGTGCTCTTTTTTGTTTCTGTGTTGTTTTATGACTTGAGTTCAGTTGATTTTAGTATTGGACTTTAAAGCATAGAGTTATATGGACATGCCATTTTTTAATGATCAAATTAATATGATTGCCCTAAATAAGACGATGACTCATTATGATATATTAGGCATAACAATTTTATTGTTGGTTTCTTGTATCCTGATCTCCCCCCTTTTTCATCAAATTTAATTTATTTATTGCCAACATAAAGATCATGTCAGAAGGTTCATTCTTTTGCTTTTTTGGGAACATTTTCATTAGTTTCTCGTAAAGAAAGGCTGAGTAAATGTACCATGATTAAACGATGATTTTTTTTGTTGTTTAACTGACTAAAAAATTAATTTAATTGGAAACCTTTGGTTATTTCTTCATTTGTTGGTGTTGACATTCCAGTTTGAAAATCGAATAGGCAGGAAGCCCTCAAGTGGGCTTTTGTAAGGCCAGTTTTGCTTCTGCGGATGGCTGCTTCACTCGCTTTGACCCTCATTGGAAGCCTAAAGCGACCCCAAAACCTGTCGCCAGACTTGTTTAAGCCATTCAACTGCCAAGTCAATCACATCCCAGATATCCCAACCTACCTACCTTATATTTTCAGAAACAAACATTTTTTGTTTGGCCTTATTCAAATGTTTTTGATAGAATCTGATAACTTGCAATGTAGTTAAACCTACAAGATGTTCATATCTTGTTGCCTGATGTTTTTCTGTCCTTATTTTTGCTACAAAATGATTAACATTGGTGATTATGAATTTCAACTACAGGGAAGTTTTATATGCCATGAAAGAACCATTACCTGTTTAAAATCAAACAAATTATTTTCCTTTTAAGTGTTAACAGAAATCTTAAGTTTCAAAAAATTTAAGCAAACTGGTTGAGTATAATTATATGCATGCTTAAAATAATTTAGTTCTTAAAAAAAGCAAATGTTAATCTGCCCATGAACTTTCTTTGTGGATGTAAGGATCTGTGTGTAAGTATTCTGTCATGCAGCATACTATGTCATTATGGTGGGGGTGGGGGGAGGGAGGTCTATTCATTTTTACAGTAACTGAACCTTTTGTTTTGGACTGGTTGTAATGATTCACCCAGATCCTATTGTTTTGGACTGGTTGAAAATATACACACATATCATAATTTTTAGACTTGTTTTAATGTTACGCCCAGATCCCATTGTTTTGGACTAGTTGTAATGTTACATACTGATCCTATTATTTTAGACTGGGTGTATTATGCTACACACAGATTATTTTGCCTTGAACTGGGTGTAATAGACTGATCCTATTGTTTTAGATTGCTTGTAATGTTATAGACTGATTATATTGTCTTGGACTGGTTGTAATGTGACAGACTGATCATCTTGTCTTGGACTGGTTGTAATGTTACAGGCTGATCATCTTGTCTTGGTCTGGTTGTAATGTTACAGACTGATCATCTTGTCTTGGACTGTTTGTAATGTCACAGACTGATCATCTTGTCTTGGACTGCTTGTAATGTCACAGACTGATCTTATTATTTTGGACTGGTTGTAATGTCACAGACTGATCATCTTGTCTTGGACTGGTTGTAATGTCACAGACTGATCATCTTGTCTTGGACTGGTTGTAATGTCACAGACTGATTATATTGTCTTGGACTGGTTGTAATGTGACAGACTGATCATCTTGTCTTGGACTGGTTGTAATGTTACAGGCTGATCATCTTGTCTTGGTCTGGTTGTAATGTTACAGACTGATCATATTGTCTTGGACTGGTTGTAATGTGCCAGACTGATCATATTGTCTTGGACTGGTTGTAATGTTACAGACTGATCATAATGTCTTGGACTGGTTGTAATGTTACAGACTGATCATCTTGTCTTGGACTGGTTGTAATGTTACAGACTGATCATATTGTCTTGGACTGGTTGTAATGTCACAGACTGATCATCTTGTCTTGGACTGTTGTAATGTTACAGACTGATCATATTGTCTTGGACTGGTTGTAATGTTACAGACTGATACTATTATCTTGGACTGGTTGTAATGTTACAGACTGATACTATTGTCTTGGACTGGTTGTAATGTTACATACTGATACTATTGTCTTGGACTGGTTGTAATGTTATAGACTGATCCTCAGTCTCCTTATAATGCAGTGATTTTCAAGATTTTGAACTCAGTCACATGATTTTGTTTATTATACGGCAAAGTTGATACTAAGTCTTGTAATATCAGAGATTGCTTCTGACATTTTTGGCTGATTTTAGTTTTAAAATGAATGGTTGTAATGATACAGATTAATCCTTTTGTTTTGCTCTGGTTAACTTGTTACAGACAGATCCTTTTCTTTTGGACATGGTTGTAACATTACAGATTGATGCTAGTGTTTTGGACTGGTTGCCATTTTATGAATTTTTTATGGGTTCTAATATCCTAGACTGGTTCCAATGCTTTAGACTAGTTCTAACATTTTTGACTGGTTTGTTATCTTTCAGGAGAAGACAGGAGGACTTGGAGCTACAAAAGAGGCTGGAGGCTTTAAAGATGAAGAAACAGGAAAAGGCTGTACACAGAAACTTGGTGAGGATGTCTTCCATACTGTAGTAGTGTAGATTGGCTTAGAGTGGCAAATCTTTTCAGAAATTTGAGAAGGGGTTGGGGGAGGGGGGTATATTAAAAATGTATTTTTTAGTGTTACATTTTAGCTTCTTTAATTGCTGTTGTTTTTGTTGTTGTTGTGGGTTTTGACTTGAAACATCATGTAAACCTATTTAAAGGGTTATGCAACAATTTCAGAGTACAAAACAAACCTAGAAAAATAAAGACACCATGAAATCATAACACAGCTTTATTATGACAATTTTGATTTGTGTGTTGAATTGCTGAAGTTAATAACAAGTAATCAAAGTGCGACAAAATTGGATGTTAGGATCATTTTGCCCTGAACATTTATATGTTGATGAGTTTTCTCAACCTTTGTTTGTATATAACAGGAGCAGGAGAGAAAAGACATGTCAGAGCGCCGGCGTCGGAGGCATGAGGAGTTACGGCGGAGGATGTCGGAAAGGGGAGATAACTCGGATTCAAACTCGCTCACAGAGGAGTCAGAGGAAGGCTTTGAAACCGATGAAGAGGATGAGCTTCCAAAAGGAAGCAGTGCAGGTTTGATTTTTTTTAGCTTTTTGTTTTGTGTGTTTTAAGAGAAAACAGCAATCTTTTGCATTGTTGTAAATAGAAATAGAAAAGTTGTAAACTGTCATACTGTGCAAAACATTGTTCTTGCAAATTTTGGTGTGCATTTTTGAATGATCCCTTTAAAGTACTCGATACAAAAGGGTGAACAGTTCTTATTGATTTAAGACTCGAAAGCTTTTAACAATACTGTGAGATTAAGGTCACCATGGCAATCACATAGATTGTCTCAATTTCTTGTTGCTGTTTTTTTAAGCCTAACAAACTAATGCATCTGATTAAATTTATGGAGAGGATGGCAATAAAAGTTGAACAAGGAATGTTATATGTTCTGCAATAGAAATGGCCGCATACATTGTCAATACTTGGTGCAGACTGAGAAATTGAAGATGGCCACCATAAATTGCATGGTTTTTAAATAGATAATGGTTAATATTCAGATGGAAATAGTTTCTCATATAATGTGCTTCAAATTGACATAACTATTATATTGACCACTTCAAGGTCATGGTCAAAGTACGAAAATATTATGTGGTTAGTTCTATGATATGTTTTCAGACTCTTTAGCTGTAAACATTAGAGAAAGGTCACGGTCAAGGTCAAGGTCGCAGTCTCCACTCGTATCAGGCCCGTCAAGTAGCGACCATAGCAATAAATATGGGGAGATCTCGGAGAACATGAGCTCCTCGTACCCAGAAAAGGAAAAACTCTCTAAACAACTCCAGGTAGGTGAACATTTTTTTTTATATGCTGTTACATAGGGAAATGATGTAACTGAAAGGGTAAAACAAAGTTTAAACATTATTTATTTTACAATGATTGAGGTTCAATGGTGTGTGAGAGTGTGGTCTTGTGTTATGAGGTAACGAGAGAACCTAGATTTTTTGTCCTGCTTCGAAAACGTTAATCAACCATTTTGAAATAAAATGAAATTATGCCTACCTTTTGCATGTTTAAAGTATGTGAACCTGTTCAGCTTGTCTGTAATTGGAAGAAAAAGTCCAGGTAACTTTGTAGCTTTGGAGTCTTTATTGTTTTGCAAAATTTAAACCTTGACCCTGACTAAAAAATATTGAAGGAATTTAAATGAAACTTGGTACACATGTTGCAGTGAGGATCATAACTCTGGTTTTTAATTGTTGAGTTATGCCCCTTTTTGATTGAAGAAAACAAAAACACACTAGCATTGACGTTTGCTCGGGTGGGCTGTTGTTTGTACCCATTTTCTTTTAGGACCTTATGTTGGAACGAGGAAGGTCATCTACCATTGACCATAACCACATTGACCCAGAAGACATTGTTGAAAATGTCCTTCAAGAGAGCAACCTACTCCAGGATGATAGCGATAATGAGCCCGATATCGTTCGCAGCACAAAGACCCGCACTCCACCCTCCACATTGCAAGGGGCGATGGCTCCACCCGCCGTTGGCATTCAGTCAGAGGTCAAGGTAACAGACTCAGTGGAGTTTAGGGATCCTGTGGCGCCACCTAGACGAAAAAAGCAGTTGAAATTATCTACTGAATTGGTAGGTCTTATCTTAATGTATAGTTCACATATCCACTAGTTTGTGTGTTTTCACAACATATGACATGTCGTCACCTTAGTGCAAGAACTCAATATCTGCTTCTATTTCTATATGCAGTTATTGCACTAAGGTAACGAAATATTGCGAAAGTAAAACTAAAATATATAATATACCCGTACATTTTTTTATAATCAGACATTTTTACACAAAAATTTAAATAAGGAAAAATATTATGTTTGAATGGGCTGACCATGCAGATCATGTGCCTCTTACATCGTCAGGGGCATAATCAATTATTTAAATACAAGCTGATATGGATTGTCAGATGCTTTGGTCAGTTTGGGTTATACAGCTATAAGATTTTCTACTATTTGGTTAAAAGATTGATACTATAGGAAAACAAGTTATTAATGTGGTATTTTTATGCCCCCGAAGGTGGGCATATTAAAATCGCACCGTCCGTCCGTCCGTCCGGCTCTGTATCTTCCCCTTGTATGGGCAGATTTTAAAATAACTTGCCACATATGTTCCACATACCAAGACGACGTGTGGCGTGCAAGACTCGTGTCCCTACCTCAAAGGTCAATGTCACACTTAGTGTTTATTCACAATGGAGTGCTGCATATAAGGACATAGAGTATAGGTTGTCGTGTCCGGGCTGTAACTTTCTCTTGTATGGACAGATTTTAAAATAACTTGCCACATGTGTACCACATACCAAGACGACGTGTCGCGTGCAAGACCCGTGTCCCTACCTCAAAGGTCAATGTCACACTTAGTGTTTATTCACAATGGAGTGCTGCATATAAGGACATAGAGTATAGGTTGTCGTGTCCGGGCTGTAACTTTCCCTTGTTTATAGGATTATTTTGAGTGAGTTGTGAAGAAGTGTGTAAAATGTTTATTTTTAGGCCAACTCCCAAAGAAGCAGTTTGGCGAGCGAAGACGATTACCCCATGTCGGACCGCACTAGCAGTCTTCCCACAGTGAGCCTCACTACCCCAAGGGGCACCCCAGTCTTAGGGAAATCCCTAATGGATCCCCAGTCTCCAGGGCTTCCACCTGAACACCTCTACAATATGGAAGAGAGGCTGAGAGGTGAAGAGGGGATGAAGTTGGAGCTCCGAACTTTGATGAGGGGGAAACGACATATACGAACTGATGTAAGATCTAGTTTTGAGAAGAATTTATTTTTTTAGATGGTATTATTTTACTCAGCTTGATACAAGGATAGAGCTGCTTACATTGAACCATACATGCCATATTTCTGAGAGGCTTCCCAGGGGATTTTGGTCTGAATTCCAGGGGATTTTGATATTACACCAGGGGATTTTTACGCGACGAAAATTTGTGCAATATCTGCATTTATGATGTAAGAATAAATACAGAAATACACTCAAATTACAATAATTTTTGGACTTAGTCATCATGGTCCTTCATGGAATTTAACACTCAAAATATTATTGATGCTTTCCATTGTCAACCTTAAGCAAGTTTTGAATTTTTTTATTTTATTTTTATTTTATTTTTTAATTCCAGGGGATATGGATCCCCAGCGGGGGACCAGGGGAGGGGGATATGGCATGTATGCATTGAACACCTCAGAACTGAAGTTAGGCAAGACATATTTGGTTCATTGTATGAAAGTTTATACAAAATTAAAAATAATACCAATAAATTATATATAGTCAAAAGAGTAGCAGAAATCTGTCAAATTATACATGGAAAAATAGAATTTTGATAAATCAATGGACAGTTTTATTGCACATGAAATAAACTGGAAAAAAATGACAATTTCTATTAAGAAAATAAAAAAGTTAAATTGTTGGTAGGACAGGGACATTTTGTTTATGGCAAATATGGCAAATATAGAATTGTATCACTAACAAGATAAAACTATGACTTCGTACACATCTCTGGATGCGTTTTGGGGACGAATATTATTATCTTTTAATTATACCCCCACAAACGAAGTTTGAGGGGGTATATAGGAGTGAGCTTGTCGGTCGGTCGGTCTGTCTGTCGGTCGGCCTGTCGGTCGGTCTGTCGGTTTTCATGGTTTCCGGACGGTAACTCATGAAAGGCTCGACAGATTTGAAAAATTTTTGGTACACAGGTGTAACATCAGAAGATACAGGTCAAGTTCGATATTGGGGCTGGTGGGGCCAAGGTCAAGGTCACTGTTACTAAAAATAGAAAAACGGTTTCCGGACGATAACTCATGAAAGGCTTGACAGATTTGAAAAAATTTTGGTACACAGGTGTAACATCAGAAGATACAGGTTAAGTTCGATTTTGAGGCTGGTGGGGCCAAGGTCACTGTTACTAAAAATAGAAAAATGGTTTCCGGACGATAACTCATGAAAGGCTTGACAGATTTGAAAAAAAAATTTGGTACACAGGTGTAACATCAGAAGATACAGGTCAAGTTCGATATTGGGGCTGGTGGGGCCAAGGTCAAGGTTACTGTTACTAAAAAAAGAAAAACAGTTTCTGGACGATAACTCATGAAAGGCTAAACGGATTTGAACAATTTTTGGTACACAGGTGTAACATCAGAAGATACAGATCAAGTTCGATATTGGGGCTGGTGGGGTCAAGGTCACTGTTACTAAAAATAGAAAAATGGTTTCCGGACGATAACTCATGAAATGCTTGACAGATTTGAACATTTTTTGGTACACAGGTGTAACATCAGAAGATACAGGTCAAGTTCGATATTGGGGCTGGTGGGGCCAAGGTCAAGGTCACTGTTACTAAAAAAAGAAAAACGTTTTCTGGACGATAACTCATGAAAGGCTAAACGGATTTGAACAATTTTTTGTACACAGGTGTAACATCAGAAGATACAGATCTAGTTCGATATTGGGGCTGGTGGGGTCAAGGTCACTGTTACTAAAAATAGAAAAATGGTTTCCGGACGATAACTCATGAAATGCTTGACAGATTTGAACATTTTTTGGTACACAGGTGTAACATCAGAAGATACAGGTCAAGTTCGATATTGGGGCTGGTGGGGCCAAGGTCAAGGTCACTGTTACTAAAAATAGAAAAATGGTTTCTGCTTCATAACTTTAATTGGGCATGAGATATTGTGATGAAACTTGCTGTATAGGCAGCCTCTGTGAAGACAATGCTTGTGATTGAAAATGGGGCCAGTGGAGTAAAGGTTTTTGTGCACTGTTACGAAAATAGAAAAACGGTTTCCGGACAAACAATACATGCATGATAAAAGAAGATGCAATGTGCAGTAACCTTGGAGTTATGGCCTCTTTTCATAGGAATGGTTTGCCATTCCTGTGTCCAGGCGGCATTTGGGGGTATTCGTCACTCCTGTGACTGCTCTAGTTGTATTTGTTATCATAATACTTCTAGAAAATTAATATGATGCTTATATCAGATAACGATCCCCTCAGTGAAAATGTACTTTATTTAGCAAAATGATATGTTGAATATAAGTCAACCTGCATTTTTTTTGTTAAGTGTAATCATGTAACTAGTAAATCTCTCTATTGGTTTAAAAGGTATAGATATTTATATCAGTATGGTTCAGCATCATTGCAATTAGTTTTCTATTCCAATGGATTGATCTTGACATTATGAAATATATTTCTATGATTGTTTTTCTGAATATAAGTCATCATAGAATTGCACAAAGATTATCAATTGATTTTGTTTAAGACCCATTCAGTGGTAACAGCTTGTGATAATTACAGCAATTCTTAGTCACCTGCATCTAATCGTCTAAAACCCATAAATTCTATGCTTTGGTTAAAGTGAGTTGAAATGTTTATTGATTGGTCCATATTTATCCAATACTTACTGCTGACCAATGAAATTTCTTGTATATAAAAACTAACCAAAAGATAACTTATCCAGTTTAATACAATAGGCCCTGGAACTATCTTTACTTGATTCAATTTATTCATGTATTGGTTTTTCTGTCTACCAGTCATAATTTGACTGCACTATGATTGCCGTTTAATTTTGTATATGATTCATTTTGTAGTGACAGCTTGTGATTATTCTGTCATTTCTTAGTCACCATATGAGCATGTTTCTCATTATAGGATGCCGACATATCTGCCATAAACTCCGACCATGAATCACCGAGGCATAGCATGGATTTATCCTACCGAAATAAAACCTCAAGTCTTGACAAGGCTACTAAGAGATCCAGCTTTGATGAAAGAATAGGCAAGAAAACCAGTCTGGATCGAGGATCAAAACTGTCTAGCTTAGAGCGTGGAGGGAAATTGGCGAGTTTGGAGCGATCATCAAAATCGTCAACCCTCGAGGAAGACAGCGGAGATGGAAGGTTGAGTGGCAAGCAGTCGAGTAAGGGCTCCAGTCTGGATAGTGATACCAAGAAGAATAAACGGGACAGTCTCGACAGGTAATATGCATGGGCACAATCTCCTAAGCAGTGATCTCCCTTTAAAGCTGCACTCTCACAGATTGAACGTTTTGACAACTTTTTAAGTTTTTGGAACGAGGCAATTTTTGCCAAAACGGATGGAAATCAATATAATAAGTAATATTGCAGATTTTTATATTTCTTAAACGTTACTAACGGTTTAAGCCATAAAACATTAATTTTCGAACAGAAATATGAAAATCCGCGATCTGATCTTTTGTCAGCAATCTTATATCATTGGTTTGCAGATATTTACGAAAATATTTGCTCTTTCCAAGACAAAAAATTTAAAGTTGTAAAAATGGTAAATCTGTGGGAGTGCAGCTTTAAAGAGCAGAGATCTCAGCCACCATGTTCGAAAAAATAATTTGTTCCATATTTAGGCAATTTTTAAGTTTCATTCAAAAGTTCTGTTTTATTTATAATGAAATAAAAATCTGACATTATGAATGACGTCAAACGATTTTGATCACCATGATGCGATTTGCGTGAAGGCAGAAATTACTGTAGGATAGGGAAGTAACTGCTATGTGGAATTAGACAGGGGCAGTGTTTGTTTCACCCTGTTGTTACAGTCCCGTTTGAATTGTGAAGAAAGTGATATAATGCACTTAAAATAATGATTATTTAAATGTAAAACACACTAGCAATGATTGAACTATATATCTTGGTAAGTCTTCTACGCTAAAATACACTTTAGGGAGGTATTTTACAAGAATCCATTAACAAAAAATGTATTACTGTGAAATCATTAATGTTCGTGGGCATGAAATTTCGTGGTTTGCCGAAAAAAAACAATTTCGTGGGTACTTAAATTCGTGGATTTTCATTTTTGAAAAAAAAAATCGAAGATGCGATCGTCCTAGATCGTCTGCATAATATCCACGCGCTGGCCCGTGATTTCCGTCTTCTACGTCACTCGGTTTATGACACTCGCTAATGTGGTACGACATGCCAATTAGTGCATATACCCATGTCACTTATCGATTTAATTGGGAATAAAGGTAATAAAAGAAGATGTACCCTGATCATAAGTACAGATAGGGGAAGCCGTTTAATGCCAATTAAGAATTTTGCAAACTGTGAAAACACCGAAAAGGTGCGTATATTGTCACGTTCGGTGCTTAGTAACCTTCAATGTACTAGTAATCGATTAATTATTTCATTAAATAAAAAAATCGAGTACAGACACTCATCACGCACATCTTGTAAACTTGGAGATTTTCATTAACAGCACACGTTTAAACACGTGCTTATAACTGTCATTTGCTGCATAAAACACATTTAATTGATTTGTTAATTATTTGTTAAAGGCAGTTATAATATATTAACAGAGTAATTATCGTAAGTTATACAGTGAGACAGGTTTTAACACTGTATACTGCGACCTCTGTAAATAATACATGTATACTAGAGTATGTACGTAACAAGGCAATTGAAAAAGTGAATAAAGGGTTTATATTTCGTGGGATCTTGAATTCGTGGATCACCTAACCCACGAAAACCACGAACATTAATGCCCCACGAACATTAATGATTTCACAGTATATAATTAATTTCAGGTTTGTGAATTATTTAAACACTTTAGAGTTGGATTTTTTATGTGAATTAGGGACAATTTAGCCCCTTTTTTGGTAGAATTAAACACTGATTGGAGAGCGTATTCATTATTATCAATGAATTTAGTATTTGAGAAAATATTTCTTATATAATTATGTATTGTAAATTTCTTGTTTCAGGAATTAAACCTCATTTTCATTATTGCTTGGCTTGGTGCCTTTCCAAAAAACATTTCATAAATATTTGTATGAAACAGCTACTCAAATAAGTCCTCTATAAAATAAAAATATATCAATCTGCATTTTCTCTCCCTAGACGAAGCAAGTCTTCTAGCCTTGAGAAGGCCGAGCGACGAAGGTCTCGGAACGTGAGTGGACAGGAGGGGCTTCCTAGAAAGGGCTCAGTGCATCGCCACAAAAGACCCCTGTCTGACGAGGTTAGTATATTTTTTATGAGGATGGGTGGTGTGTAAGTTTGCTTTTTCTTAGGATATTGCTGTAAATTGGTTTCATTTTGCGAGGTTTTCTTTGGTAATATTTCATTAAATTTTCTTAGGATATTACTGTAATTTAAAATTGGTTTCATTTTATGAAGTTCTTTTTTGGTAATGTTTCGTTGAATGTTTGATTTGCAAAAATAATTGCAAAATTGAAACAATCAACAGCAAATAATAAACCTTTTACTAACTGATAATGTAGATATTAACCTCTGTACTGGGTGGAGGATCGGGCGAAAATTTGGTGGATTTGTTTGCCATGAAGGGAAATGGAATTAATGCTTATGGAGTGTATGAGTATGATAATTATGGATGAAGGTGAACAAAGGTTATTAGAAAAAGTCAGTGCTACAGCACCATAGATCATAAATCCATAAAAAGATGAAAGGAGAAACTTGTAGAGGTAAATGTTTCATTAACACAAGTACATGTCAATATTAAACTGTTGTAGTTCTTTCTTTGATATACCGCCTGTTGCCACATTTTACGCCAAGTAGTTTTCGCCAAGAAGTTTTACTCCCAATTTGAAACAATGCAATTGTGATTCATATGAAATGGTAGGCTTTGAATCAGTTTAATGGAAAATTCAGCTCTAAAGGTATCCCCTAAAAAGTCATTTAAAAAGGCAATGTATGTTGTGTAACAATTCTTCTTAAATCTTTATTTGAAATACGTTACGTTCCATTAAGTATGATATACGATGTGTATTTTTATAATTGCAGATTATGCAAGAACAGGTTTATCTATAATTTATTTCACTGGTCATCCTAAAATCACAAGAAAGCACCATTCTATTGTGTTCTTGTCTGTTACATTCAAATTCATGTGTGGTTGACTTTGGTACATCCTCTTCTTAAGCGGCATTGTTCAAACTGCTTCCGCCATGTACAAGGCGGAGCCAAGGAATTACAGTCAAAACCTGTTGGCTCGATATCCCAGGGACCGGCCAAAATACTTCAAGCCTTGCCAATATTGTGCCAAGCGGGAGTGCTTTCACAGAGTAAAACAAGATTGGACCTTTACATCCAGTTCGACCCAATGAAAAAATCGAGCCAAGTGATATTGAGCTAACAGGTTTCAACTGTACAAAACCATGGAAAAGATTTATAACTCAACAAAATTGACATTTTTCTCATTTCTTGGCACCGCCTGTTGGCCTTTTTACGATACTTCTGTAAAGAGGATATGCCAATGCATGGATCTATCTGTTCACATTCCAGCCTCCCTTCCTTCTGTTGCATGTACTCAAGTCAAAAGATATTTTTTGTCTCACCAATGAAAAATATGTTACTTCAATCAGTTGGAAATTTGTAGTAGCTCTTAAAAACTAATTGTTATTCATCAGGAGTGGAAATTTGTACAAGCCCTGCACTGGTAAAACAACGTCAAGCTTTGCGGATTCTTGAGTTTATAAAGCATAGCTTATTCATTCAAAGGTCAATTAAATCTCAATGACTGATTGAAGATTCTGAAATGTATAGATAATAAAGATATATTTTCACGTAGAATAGATACCGAAATTTAAATAGTTGTATTAGTCATCACCACATGCAATATATTTCGTAGAATTAATATTTATATTTCCAAAATTGTTTTCAATTATTGTTATCTGATATAATTGCATGCAGTTCTTTACATCTCCTTATTGTTGTTTCTGAAATCTTTTGGTGTGTCAAATAGATAAGACACATTTTAAAAAAGGAAATTTTTCTTGGTTTCCAAAATGAACATGTATTCCGTTTAATATACTGGCTTAGTCATTTTACAGTCATAAGAAATCATACTGATTTTTCATCCATCTAAGTACCAAATTTCAATTGGATCGTCTTGGCTATTTTCCACTGAAAACAACAACAGATGTAAGCTGGTGCATTATTAGAAGTAGTTCATAAAATTAAAGAATGTAATTAATTGTAGCATTATGTGTATTTAACTAAGGTCGAATTGAATCCCAGGGAGGTGTGTTGTTACAAAAACAATTTAGATTTTTAGAGTAAATTCCAAAGGTTAAATTTGCTAAATTGAGATTACTAATCAATCTACTTGCAACGTAGTTAAATGTAAAGCATTCTGACGTCCACATTCATCCGAAATTGTTTTCTATGGAAAATGGCCTATATGTTCAAATTAGGGATGCAAACGAATATTCGAATATTCGATCGAACGTCATATTCGAATGTCAAAATCGGTATTCGAATATTCGATGTTTTTTGTTTGATAAAAAAATCAACCTTTTGCCTTCAGCTGCGTTGTTGTATATAATCGCGTGTCTTGTTTTTACAACGATTGATCCCTAATGTTAGAGGTGTGAACGTGATGATACCATACGCGCGTCACATAAGGGACACATCGAAGGGGACTATATGCAACTTACCTGTTATTTTACGAAAACTGGCTTTTAGGGAAGTAATCACAAACAAGTTCTAATTATTATCAGTAAATTTTAATGACAATACCAATAAAGGCTATAGATACTCAGCTACTAAAGTGGTGTCATGGCTGCCAATTAAGCTGTGCAATATAGCTCAAATCGCCATAATGATATGAATAGTGAAATGTAACTGTATAGAATAGCGTTTCATGACATTGTTGTACAATGGATTCTCATCCACGTTTTATATGAGTCAAAATTCAGGGTTATTTTAGTTTTATTATGGAACTAATTCCCGAGTAGGTTTGGTTTTTTCATAGTTATATTTAGTAGAGATCAAACTCAGAACAAGGATGCTCGTTCCACAGGTCCATTGGTGCATTATGACATTCAACTGGGAATTTACGAGTATGGCCTTGTTTACAAATATGAATGGTGTTGAATTGAAATTAATTTGGGTTTTTGTTTGTTCAGAATATTTTGTTGAATCTATTTTCTGTAAAGGGGGAATTTCAGACGCTAATATTGGGGAGAAATAAGCGGCTGTCGCGTGTATCGCCTTTTACTGTAGCGAATATTTTATAGTTTGCTACAGCTCTAAAATATTCATTTTGGTAATCGAATATTCGAATATTCGATCGAAAGAATTATCGAAAATTCGAATATCAATTTTGCCATTGGTTTGCATCCCTAGTTCAAATTGATCGAATTTGGCTCAATTAACTGGTTCCCATTTGTAAATAATTTCCTGTTTAATGGTTCCCATGGGTAATTAATTTTCTGTGTACTGGTTCTCATGGGTAAGCCATTTCCAGTAAACTGGTTCCCATGAGTAAACTGTTTCCTATTTACTGGTTCCCAGGAGATACTGAGCAATGTAATGGTGAAGAACCTGGACACAGGTGAGCTGGTACCCCTCAAGGACGCGGAACTGGAGCTACCCAAGTGTGTTGACCCCCTCGTCCTTCACATCATGAAGAGAACGAACGAGTACTCGATGTGAGTTCTTTACAAATGTTTGAAGGAGACTTATGTAAAGATAATTATGTCTCTACCTTTGACCAATGAATGGGGTAGACATAATGTTTTTGCCCTGTCTGTCAGTCAGTCAGTCCCTATGTTACATTTGTTTCTGCTCAATAACTTAAGAACACTTCGACCCAGGAACTTCATATATGGTATGCAGGTTGGTCATGATTTAGCTTTTGACTTTGAGATAAAAAGGTCAAAGGATAAGGTCATGTTGATATGGAGATGAAAAAAATATTTCCGATAAAAACTGAAAATCCATCAATTTTTGACATAACTATGAATAACTGTGATCTGATCATTTGTTGGCAGTCTTATATCACTGATTTTCAGACATTTATGCAAAAATTTGCTCATTCTGAGACAAAAAAAAGTTGTCAAAACGGTCCCTCTGTGAGAGTGTAGTTTTAAATCGTAATTTATTTAATATTTTCATGACCATATCAGCGTGTTTTTTTAACGTATCTTAATTTTATTATAAAACGAAATTTGCTAAAGAAAACAACAACCTGAACTTCAAACAATATGATTGTTAACACAAGCGCCTATTTTCCAGTGATGTTGATGGCTCAGACAAGGAAGCAGACACACGCTCAGAGGGTGGACGATCAACAACTAGCGAGGGTGGACTGATAAAGAAGGGGTGAGAAGTCAATGTTGTGAATCATTTGAATCATAGTGTTCTATTGATTGTAAAGAAAGCTTATAAATAAGCTGCAATGAACCAATCTTGAGTTTGTTGTGAACAATCCAGGGGCCAGTAAGAACAGTCTCTGGTATGATCTCCATAACTTCATAATTATATTTTCAGTTTTTTACTTTAAACTTCGTTATTTCTAGGGCCAAGTTGAAACGCCTATTTGGAAAAAAAGTTGGGAAGACGGTTAATAAAGTCAAGTCTGTTGCTGACCATGGTAAGATTAATTTGTTATCATATTTACTATGAAAGCGGGTGACTATTGTTTTACTTTTGATGCATGCACAAAAGAAGCGTTAAAATATTAATGCATTATTTGACTTAAATGGTTAAAGCAAAAAAAAACAACATATGATTTGTGAACAGATTAAAAAATATTAGCTTTTATAAATTGTGTTTTTAATTAATAGCTACGTGGCCACAAAATCCCCATTTATAATAAGCGCCAACAAATTGCTAATATTTTTATCTGTATATAGTGAGTCTTTCAAGTGTAAAACTATACAGGGCATTTCAACTAGTGATGGGGTAGACACCCTTGCCGTTTTGTGGGGAAAAAAATACTGTGTTTTTTTTCAGTTTGGGGGAAAAACTCACATAGTTGTTAATGGCATCTTTGGTAATGGCAATGTTGTTAACTTTAAAAGGTGAATTATTTCCTGATGTGCTCATATAATTGCATTAAACAAATACAGCTGAAACAGGTATCTCAAATCACGTTAGCAATGCCGCAGAACACAAGTTCATCATACATGCCATATCCCCTGGCAGGGGGGAAAATCCCCCGGAATTTCGATCCAACCCCCGGTCTAAAAATAAAAATCCCCCGGAATTGTAAAAAAAAAAAAAAATTTTTTTTTTTTTTTTTTTAGAAATTTTACATCAGGCAATAATGACAAAGTAAGTGAAACCACAGTATGTGAGTGCAGGGATGATAAAATTCCGGATTAATCCGGAATTCCGGATTTAAGGCCTCACGGATCGATTTTGAGATTAATGTAAATCTGTTGAGTTTTTTTCTAGGGGGGAGGGGTACAGGGAACGATTCGAGCTCAGTTCGAACAATATGGGTACGAAAGGTGAGTTTTCCGGAAGTGTAATGCCGGAAATTAACGAACCTATCTACGTCTTGGCAATCGAGCTATATGATTGGTTAAGATAGCACCCGGTGATTACGGATATTACCGATGGGACTAGAAGACAGTATCCGGATGGTCGTATCCGGATATGACAGACGACGAAGGCGAATAAACGGGTCAAGTTTTAGAGGGAAACCTACAACATTTGCGCTTCTAATGTGCCGCTACACAGAACTCAAAGACAAAATCAAGCTAGAAAATATAGAGAAGGAATTTGAGTACAACGTGAAGTACATTGGTCTTTCTAGGACACGCGAAAAGGTTAACTTCGAACAATTCACTGTGGATAAGGAAACCCAGACAGCAAATATAGCACACATACTAGATGCTACATCTGGAGGAGACATCCTAGTGTTTACAGACGGCTCTTCACTGGGTAACCCAGGCCCTACCGGTGCGGGTGCTGCCATCTATCTTGAAGGATACAAGACAAATCCAGTTTTGTTAAATAAGGGCGTGTCAAAACTTGGCAACAACTTTTCTGGCGAAATGGCGGGTATTGAACTTTCACTGGACTTCCTAACAGCTACAACACCACAAAGAAAAAACATTCACATATTCACAGACTGCCAGGGAGCAATATCAACAGCATTTTCAAGAGAGATTCCCAAGAACAAAATTGAAACCGTTTTTAACATTAAAACATCTGTAACAAGTTTAGAGGACAATGGTAATACACTCCATGTGCACTGGATACCTGGCCATAAAAACATAGAGGGAAATGAGCTGGCTGACGAGCAGGCAAAAAAAGGGGCTAAGAAGGCAGCAGAATTTGATGAAGCAGAATTCGATGATGAAAAGAAAGATGCAGGTGAAGTCATGCAAATGATGAAAAGAAAAGCAATTAATGAAAAATGGTCAGCCCAATATCGTAACTCTGAGAGGTCTTCCGCCATACATGACATCTTTGTCACACCCGGGGTAAGAAACTGCGTTGGTGAAAAGAAAAGAAAATGTTTCAGCCAAATCAACCAACTCCTAAGTGGTCACACCCGGCTGAAAGATCACTGGGCAAAACAGACACCAGACCAAACAGACAACTGTTGCAGTGTCTGCCAAGTTCCTGAAACCATAGACCACTTCTTATTCCACTGTAAAAAGTATGATGAAGCTAGAAGAGGACTGGAAGAAAGAACTATGCAAATACTATACAGATATTGCATACCCAAAGTAGCAATTACGTTGGGGTTATTAGCGGGTGAAATAGAAGAAATAACGAATACCTGTGCGAAAGAAGAACTGATGGATTCATTAAGCTTATATCTGTCAGAAACAAACAGGCTATAAATATTTAATTTTATAAAAAATAACAAAAAATAATTCCTTTTTAAAAAACACACAACTTTCCAAAATTCGATGAGTCCAAAAAAAAAAAGTAACAAGAGTTCAAGTACACAGAATAAAGCACAAAGATGATATCGGCAAAAATATTCGATATAGTACATCGAGACCATAGGCGACGACGACGCCATAATTCGACAAGCAACAACAACAAGGGTATTGGAAAATTGGAAAAAAAGACCACCACCAAGTTCTAAAAACATGGATTCATCGATTTTAAGGGTATATTTGCCATTTATTTTTAAGAGAAATTCCCGAAACGTTTCTTTTTAAGTTAATAGAAGGTGATCAAACTGAGAATGAATTTTGCGCATGTAGCATTATTTCGGACATCCCGATTCGGATTGTGTCATAATAATCGATTTTTATTTGGCCGATTGAAGTTTACGCTGTAAACCGTTTCTTTATTATTCTCATTATCTTTGACTGTTGACCATAATGGGAGGTTCAAATGAAAATTGGTTTGGTTCAAATTTAAAAAAAAAAACATGAATAAATATTTTGTAGTAGTAATATATATTACGTAGAGGCAGTCATTTTATTTTCTATTTGAGACAGTTCAACAAAACTTCTTGAGAACCCAGTTTGAGTGAGATTTTAATTCTATAGTTGTAATTTGTATTTCCCCATCCAGGTATGTTGATGGTTACAAAAGTCCGGGATGAAAAACACCTCAGCCAGTGCATCCAGTTGTTCCTGTCAATGACTGACAGTTCAATCCAGAGGCCATGATACTTGGATTTATGGCTGAACATGCTCCCTGGCACCACAGTAGTGTGTCTTACTTAAGACACTTGCCAAAGATACAAAAGCTCTCAGCAAATTAAAACTTCAAAGGCATTATACAAGATGACTTACGGAGTGGCTAGCCATTTCAATGATGAACATGTGGAGGAGTTAATGGATCTCGGTTTTGTTTCAACTAAGACAAGTCAACAAACACAAACAATGAGAAAACTGTTGCAGCTATTTTTCTGCTATAGAGAAAGAAATAGTGTTGAGACATCTGGCCTCCTTAAAAATCACAAGGGCTGATTCTAAATCAATGTTCATAGAATTTGAAAGCCTGTTTGAGAGACTTGAACTGCAGTGGGACAATCTAGTTTGTGTGCTACTGGACTCATGAAACACCATGAGGCGAAAAAATCTGGCTTGGGGACCAGAATACGTCAATGTCCACCATGTCAACAACAACCACGCTGCCAAAGCATTTAAGTCCCGTTTGGATATTACTTTGAATAATATATATAATAATTAATAACATTATATTCTCATCAAATGTGCAGAAAATGGATTAAATACTCTTATGATACATAAAAATTGAATAAATATCACTTTTACAATAAACATTTGCAAGCATGATAATTGATCATTGTTGTTCATTATTATAAATCAAACATCCCACAGTGTAGAATGTTCATCTGTTCATACACAGGCATTTGGTCATAGCCAGTTGAGTTTTATGGGAAGTGGACAACTGAACCAAAATGTCAGGTACATGTCTAATGCCTGTGACTTCAGGTAAAAAAGAGTAAATTTAACTTTGTTTAAAGACAAAGGTGTTGAACTTCACTGCTAAGATTCCTGATAATTGTTCTGATTGTGGATGTCTCGTGTTGAACATAATTATATCTACCAAACCGAAAGGTGTACTCCTTGAACACTATTCTAAGGCAAAAAAGGGTATTAGAATCCCTGAAATACAGAAAGCTTCGCGGGGCTTCGCCCCCCCACCAGGGCTTTGCCCTGGACCCATCGGGGGCCTTAAGCGGCCCCCTGAACCCCACGCAGACATTTTCAGGATTGGCAACTTGGCTCTGTTATCATCCCTGGTGAGTGAAACTGAATGTAAAGAAAAAACTCCACAAGGGTGAAATTCCAAAAGGAAACTTTTACAACAAGTGATCAATTAATTTGTAGTAATTATCTATCAAAGGCAAAGAAATATTACTATTTTGGAAGGAAGAAATTAATAATATTTATTCTATTCTCTTATTGTCTGAAAGTCATCAAGCTGATAGAATTAAGCACAATTTTTTAAAAGACTTTGGAAGAAGGTAAATTTAATTTAATTGTCTCGAAAACATATTTTTGCAATGACATATTTTGTTCTGCAAGTGCATTACAGTATGACATGACAGTGTATCATAAGAATATGATAAATCATGACATAAAATAATTCTGTATAATGAAAAAGTTAAGAGGTTTTCAAAGCAAACTATATGTGAATACATTTTTTCGTACTTGCGTCTAAAAATGCTTTAAAATTTCGCCAACTTAGACCTGCTAAAAAAATCCCCCTGAATATAACCAAAATCCCCCTGAATTTTCAGCCTTTTGAACAAATCCCCCTGAATGGTCTCCAGAAAATATGGCATGTTTGGTTCATCGATTAAACATCGAGTGCAGTAATGATTTTTAAAGTTAAAATCAATGACGTTGACAATGATGTTCTAAATGATCCGCCCAATATGTAAGAGAGAAAGTTATTTCAGTTTTTATTTTCCGATATTTCCGTTTGTCAGGTTTTAGAAGTAAACAATTTATGTTGTTTTCATGAAGCTAACCCTTTGATCAATTAATCAAATTGGGAATTAACTTAATGAAAAAGTTGAAGGTCTTGATCTAATTATCATACATGCTAATGTTTGCTTTAATCAGTTGATTAATTGAGTCTGAGATTAAACGGTTATTATCTTAGGGTGGGTGTAGCGGTTTGATCAATAAGTATGTTGTTATTGTATAGTTAATCTTCAGGGAAAGGATAACATCGGAAAAATTCAGAAAATGCTTTCTTGCCCACTGGACAGGCATTTCTGGTGAATATTAGCTGTGCTGGAAAATTCTGTCTGTTTCCCCCCATGCCATATGAGTCAAAATTGAATATTTAGATGGCCAAAATTAAATATTTATAATTATGGCCATAATTGAAAACATAGATGGCCAAAATTGAAAACATAGATGGCCAAAATTAAATATTTATATGGCCAAAATTGAAAAAATAGATGGCCAAAATTGAAAACATTAATGGCCAAAATTGAAAACATAGATGGCTAAAAAAAAAAATTATTATGCATGGGAAAATA
Source organism: Mya arenaria (assembly GCF_026914265.1). NCBI lineage: Eukaryota > Metazoa > Mollusca > Bivalvia > Myida > Myidae > Mya > Mya arenaria. Next base: position 24,367,108 of record NC_069136.1, on the reverse strand, counting down.
GTCTGGATGTATTAGGTTTAACAACAGTCCTAATTAAATCAGGTTTGCACAGGTTCTCCAAATGGTCTCCGATACATTTATTTAGCAAGCTATTTTGGTGCAGCCTCTAATGTTGCTGATTAATTAAACAGTTTTTAGCAGACCTGTATGAATATGTGGATGTCCTGGTATCAATAATCATAAAAGTTCTAATTGCGCTGAGTGGGGGCAGTTGTTTGAAATGAATCGTTTCATTATTTAGATGATATGCATATCGTTCAATATATATAGGATTAATATCGTTCAATATATATAGGATTAATATTGTTCAATATATATAGGATTATTATCGTTCAATATATATAGGATTAATATCGTTCAATATATATAGGATTAATATCGTTCAATATATATAGGATTAATATCGTTCAATATATATAGGATTAATATCGTTCAATATATATAGGATTAATATCGTTCAATAAGGATTAATGTTCAAATGGACAGGTAAAATATATTTTGATATAAATCTTTTATTTTCAAAAATTTGTCGAAGTAATAGTGAAATTAGTACGGTAGTTGCAGAAGCTGTAGCAGTAGTTGTTGTTGGTGGTAGTATATGAAAAAAGCTTGGTTTAAACCAATTAATTTTACAATGATTGTGAAACAAGTTATTACAACATTATATTAATCACTCTCGTTGGCACGATTTTACGCGAGAGTGTGGGGTTGTGTGAAACTTCAACCGAGAGAAGTAAAAGAAAGATACAGAGATGTTAAATTAAACTCAGCAATTGTTTTCCCAGCAGCAATATTTTTCAGGGGTTATGTGTTAAACTACAATGGTATCAACTGATTCTATTTTGATATTTATTTTCAGTTATGCACGGGGAAGAAAATACTCCAGTAATGGAGGGGGAGATTTCTGATGATGGCAGGAAATATAAGGTAAGTTTGAGATATATGCATTGCAAGAATTAGCACTGTTTCCATGTATTACACAATTTTAGCTTAATCTCTTTATTGAAATCATGATACAAAGGATCAATTTTATAGACCATTTCCATTAAAATCATGTGATTTATTAGGAGCTATTGGATACCATTATTAAAAACTCATGGCTGTTTCGAGAGGCATTGTCATACTAATATAATCAATCAAATTTTGTTTTATTGTTGCCTGCATAGTATGGCTAGCTAACAATATTAAAGTGACACTTTTATTCAAAATCAATGCAGACACATGTATAACAAACATAAATTTTGATTGATAAATCTTGAACTACTTACTAAATAATGCATTTATGGAAATTATTAATTACTGATAACAAGATTGTATTTAATAGCTGTAAACGCAAAAATATTAAATGATTGGTTAGTGCTAAAAGATTTACTGTGATCTACTATTGTCTTAAAAAGTAGAATTACTGTGTTTTCTGCACCTTTCTTTCAAATTCAACTCAGTATCCTTCATAAGAACCATTGTTCTCGACATTTATTCATCCTTTTTTGGTATATTAAAACATTTGTTTGAATTGTGGTAAATTTTATTTGGGAGTAAGAGTGCATCTTTAAGTAAAATGTTCTTTCAATGTTACCTGCATAATATGTCTCTTAACATGATGAATAAAATGTTGTTTTAATGTCGTCTGCATAATATGGCTGTCTAACTTAAGCATTTTCCATTGGATCTTGAAGGTCTCCAATGTGTATTGGCATAACATCTCAACCAAGTTTGATCAACAGCTAGATCAAACTAATCATCCCAGATGTTTCTTTCTTGAATGATGATAATAATAATTTCCACATATTCCGTTAAACAAGATTGCGCTCCAAATAGGAACAAGTTCAATTTACATATTTGTAGCAGTTTTTGTTGATAATGGGATTCTTTCTTTCAGTTCAAAGCTAACCATAATAAGAAAGGTCCGTACAACTTCGGCCATCTTGGATTTGTCCAGGACCTCAGTGGCGATCATAATGTGAGTATCAGTTTTAAATTAATCAAATGTGATGATTTCAGTGAAAATGAGGAGGAGGAAGTTCTGCTGTCCAAAAAAAACAGTTCACTCTTATGTGATTAGATAAAAAATACCTTATCCGTTACAAAAGAATTGTATCAAGGATAATTGTCAATTACATTATTTTCAAAAAAGCTATGATTGGCTGCCTATATAAAAACACCACTTCCTCCTGCCTTTTTTACAGCCCATTTAAAAATATATATATTTCATTGCTTCACACAGTAGCTCTGTTTTAGTTACTGGTGTATGTGACAGAATAGATTCACATATGCACATGTAGTGTTTGCATGTCATACCTTATGATCTGCTAGGGTATTAACTATAACTCATGCATTCATGCCGCTGTCTCTCCCTTCAAATAAATTTGTTTAATTTGTAACACAGTCAAAACTTGCTATGTTGAAATCATAAGGACCTCTGGAAATACTTCAAGATAACGAACATATGATAAAACCGAAATAGTGTAACTAAACCTAACACATTTTAAAAAGGTTTGATATAACACGAACATCCTAGGTCGGCATAGCGAGTTTTAATAAGGTATATGGTAACTTTAACCTTTTAGGTATTTGTGTGTTAATGAAGTTATTTATATAATTTCATTGGAACTTAAGTACTTGGCCCAAAGTGATCAAGCTGTGATGTGTGAGATTTTGCCTTTATGAAAATTGCAAATATCTTTAAAGAAAATGTTTTGTATTACTTCTTGTTAGCTTAAGAAGTATGTAAACTTTGTTTTCTTTTTCCAGGGAGCTGTCTGGTGTATGAAGTTTTCTCCTTGTGGGAGATTGCTGGTGGGTATATTTTGAAATATTAAATTCTAAAAAAAAATGTGTATTCAGTATTCTTACATGATAGCTGTTGGCTTTTACAATATCCAAAGTACAAATTCACATGTTTTACCTCATTACATGTGGTGGATGCTTTGTAGGGGCTTCATACTGAATTGTATCTCCTATACCTAATAATAATAATATCCATCATGTGTTTCTGGTCGGGATAGAAAAATCTAACCTGAGGGCACACACATAAGCTGGTAATGAGACTTGCAGAGTTACCAGCCAGCAGTGTGCCCAAGGGTTGGAATTTTCCTATCTGGACCAGTAATGCTTGATTTATATATTTTTCTGGCATACTTTAAATTATCAATTTGGGAGAAATTGACACAGAGAATGCAGTTTTGAACATTTACCAAAAAGCTTGTGCAACATTTCTAATGATGTTATGACTCATGGTAATTTTTTATCACTGTTGACATCAAATATCATAGTTCCTTAAAAAACATTTTTATATATTCAATTGGTTTATTTGAAATGACATAATTTACTTTCAATAACCATACAATAAATGTTGTGACTGACTCTGACATCGGGCATAGGTAGTGCCAGATAGGATTTTCCAGCATGGTTTAATTCACCAGGAATGCCTAGCCAGTGTACAAGAAATGATGCCATGAAGTTGAATTGTGCAATTAAAATAAGAAAAACCAACCACATACTAAGACACACGCTTTCTTTACCTGTTAAATATTTTCTCATAGAAAACAATTGCCAAATTATTAAGATACACTCAACAAAATTAGGTGATATTAACATTTTGTTTAACTACAATAAATTGTGACTGAAATAAAATTTTGCAAGAATGAAAGTAAGCAACATTGGATACTAAAGAAATAATATAATGTAACCTTTGTGTATTGTAACCATTTTGATTTATGTTGCTAGGCAACTGGAGGTCAGGACAGCGTTCTGCGGATCTGGGTGCTAGAGACAGCCTTCAACTATTTTGACGATATGAGGCAAAAATATATCGAAAGTAGGTGATTGATTGATAACACTACATGTGAATGTTAAACTATGCTTTTGATATTTGATTAACATTAAATTCAACAAATGTCTGTTAAGCGGAATTCAGTTAAAAAGGTTGAATGTTCATACCAAGAACACATTTAGAAAACATACATCTTGTATTTTATTTCCAGGTTTGCAAATTGGAAAATATTTTATCATTGTTTCAAAAGAAAAACTGGTTCTTATCAGGGAAATTGAAAAGTGCTGCAAAGATGATTAATGAAAAAGTAGTCTTTGTAAGACGTTTCTAATGATTTTGTTGATTTTCTAAGGTTCCTTTATTGCGATTTTTAGGGTTGGGTGACACCATTATTAGATAAACTGACAGTTGTAAAATATTGAATGTGTTTAGCTAGGATGTGACTTCATGCATTTCCAGTATGCCCTTATGAAATTTTACAAATGGATAGTAATGTAAATAAGTATAATTTAACAAACCTTTTCCTTACAGTGAAGGTATCTCCAGCTCCCTCCCAGGAAAGCCTGAGTTCCATCCCATCTGTCTCCAGTGACATCTCTTCCTTAGATGTCGGGGTATGTACACATGACGAATGCATGATGAATTTTTCTAATGCATTTTTAATGTATTGTCATAGCCATGTTGTTGGTGGTGTTGTTGTTGGTGGTGTTGTTGTTGGTGGTGTTGTTGTGCAGAGACAATGTTCACATATATAGCAAGGCCCATAACTCAGGATTATATTATTTGCCAGTTATGCTCTTTTTTAACTAAAAGAAACAACAACAAGAGGCAAGCATTGGAATTTACTCTGCAGTGCTCTTGTTACCAATTTGTGTTTAAACAATTATAACTCCTGATTAAATTTACCATATTGTAATGAACAACGGAATTTCAGGGATCCATAGCTGATTTGTGTGCAGTTGCCTAATGGAATCATCAAATTTATAGTATATTTAATGTTAAGTTATTACTCTGCTGTTAAAAAGATAAAAAAAATAGCTGACCTACTGACCTGAACATACTTGGGTCAAATATATTGTATTGCTTTTACATACTTCAAACTAGAACGGCCAAATGGGTCTCTATAATTCTTTGTTGAGGTATATGGTTTTAAAAGGCTTTCAATAGTCTAGATAAAAAAACATAAAAGTATCATGCTCTGCTCTGCTCATCAGAGCCTTTATATTTTACCTCAACTTTCATGCTACCTCAAAACGGAGACAACAGTTTAACTTCCTATCTCTAGGCAATAGCCGGTAGTGAAGAGGAGGGAAAGGGGCCATTCAAGTCCAAACCATTCTGTCGATATAGGGGACACTCTGCTGATATCCTAGATGTCTCCTGGTCAAAAGTAAGTACCTTAGTTTCAGACAACCCCTTACCTTCACTAGTTACAAGAACAGACATAGGTATGAAGGAAAGGGGCTGTCCGAACCATTCTTTAAATATCCTCGACATTTCAAAGTGCAATTTTTTGTCATATCACAGAAGTTCTAACTTTTTGTCATTTTACCTAAGTACTTAATCATTGTCATTTCACAAAACTTTTCTTTTTTTGTCATTTCACCAACTTCTTTATCCTTGTCATTTCACAGAATTACTTTTACCTATCATTTCACATAATTACTGTTTCCTTGTCATCTCACATAATTACTATATCCTTGTCATTTTGCATAATTACTGTATCTTTGTCATTTTACATACTCACTGTATACTTGCCATTTCACAAAAATTCTATATCCTTGGCATTTCACAAAACTACTTGATCCTTGTCATTTTACAAACCTTTCATATTCTTGACATTTCCCAGAACTACTTGATCCCTGTCATTTCCCAGAACTTCTATATCCTTGACATTTCCCAGAACTTCTGTAACCTTGACATTTCCCAGAACTTCTATAACCTCGTCATTCCACAGAACTTCTATATCCTTAACATTTCGCAGAATTTCTATATTCTTGTCACTTCACAGAACTTCTATATCCTTGTCATTCCACAGAACTTCTATATCCTGTAATTTACATTTTGCAGAACTTCTATATCCTTGTCATTCCACAGAACTTCTATATCCTTGTAATTTTACAGAACTTCTATATCCTTGTCATTCCACAGAACTTCTATATCCTTTACATTTCGCAGAACTTCTATATCCTTGTAATTTCACAGAACTTCTATATCCTTGACATTTCACACAACTCCTGTAACCTTGTCATTCCACAGAACTTCTATATCCTTGTAATTTCACAGAACTTCTATATCCTTGACATTTCACACAACTCCTGTAACCTTGTCATTTCACAGAACTTCTATATCCTTGTCATTTCACAGAACTTCTATATCCTTGTCATTTCATAGAACTTCTATAATTTTATCCTTGACATTTCACAGAACTTCTATATCCTTGACATTATGCAGAACTTGTGCAACATTGTCATTTCACATAACTACTTGATCCTTGTCATTTCACACAAAAACTATTTGATCATTGTCATTTCACAGAACTACTTGATTCTTGTCATTTCACAGAACTGCTGTAAACTTGTCATTTCACATAACTACTTGATCCTTGTCATTTCACTTGGTCATTTCACAGACCTAATGCATCCTTGTCATTTCACAGAACTATTGTATCCTTGTCATTTGATTTTGTCATTTTAGAGAACTACTTAATCTTTTACAGAACTACTTAATCTTTCACAGTACTACTTTATTTTTTACAGAACTACTTTATCTTTTACTTTATATTTTACAGAACTACTTTATCTTTTACTTTATATTTTACAGAACTACTTAATCTTTTACAGAACTACTTTATCTTTTACAGAACTACTTTATCTTTTACAGAACTACTTTATCTTTTACAGAACTTTTTACAGAACTACTTTATCTTTTACAGAACTACTTTATCTTTTACAGAACTACTTTATCTTTTACAGAACTACTTTATCTTTTACAGAACTACTTAATCTTTTACAGAACTACTTTATCTTTTACAGAACTACTTTATCTTTTACAGAACTACTTTATCTTTTACAGAACTACTTTATCTTTTACAGAACTACTTTATCTTTTACAGAACTACTTTATCCTCTCATCATCAATGGACAAGACAGTTCGACTGTGGCATATTTCCCGTCGCGAGTGCCTATGCACCTTTCAACACATGGACTTTGTCACTGCCATAGTTTTCCATCCACGGGTATGTGCATGGGTATCACTTTACATCTGCTTAATGAATGACCTTGAAACTTTGCTTAACTTTGTATGAAATCTATACTTGTTTGAGATACTTATTTTATCTTTTATTGAAATTATTTTAGGTTATTTTGATTCTTTAAAGAGTAATACATAATCTTGGCATTTTGTGGCCCTTGAGGATGATACCAGTCATGTAAAAAAGTAGGTAATAAAGCAAGAAAAGTGAAAGTCACCTTGGATTTTAAACATGTTATTATTGAATACTATTGAATTCACATCATATGATCAATTGACAAATTTAAAGCTGCACTCTCACAGATTGAACGTTTTGACATCTTTTTTATTTTTTGTCTTGGAACGAGCCAATTTTGCGAAAAATCCATGGAAACCAGTTAAATAAGACTGCTTACAAAAAAAATATATGGCAGATTTTTCTATTTCAGTTCAAAAATTGATGTTTTATGCATTTTTCTTAAACCGTTAGTAACGGTTTAAGCCATAAAACATTAATAATCGAACGGAAATATGAAAATCTGCGATCTGATCTTTTGTCAGCAGGCTTTTATCATTGTTTTGCAGATATTTACGCAAAAATTTGCTCTTTCCAAGACAAAAAAATAAAAAGGTGTAAAAATGGTATATCTGTGAGAGTGCAGCTTTAAAATGTATGGTGATTTCTTAATGTCTCTGACTTTGTACATTTGAAATACATGGTGTGATAAATGTTGAATCCAGTTTGGCGCTTCATCTTCAAAATATTGTGCATACCTATGAGCTACACTGTGAGATAATTTTGGTTGATGGTAACCAAGCCAGACAAATGGTTTTCTCCATGTACTTTGGTGTCCACAACAGATTAAGACAATAAAATTGTATAACAACAATAAAACAATGTAAACTGCAGGGACTAGCCAAGTAGCCTTAATTTTAACCAAGACCCTGTGTAAGGACATGAGGATTTAGGCCAAATAAACACCAAACAAGAGACACAGCTCTAAAAGACAGCAGGGATGAGATTTGTCTGCAGATTTCTGTTGATCTAATGACTGTTGGGACATTTTTTTATTTTTTTTAACTAATAAGTTAACTGGTTTCTATTGGTTGTTACTTTATTTGTTGTTAATATTAACAATCCAGTTTGCTTTGAATTTTAAGTCAGGAGAGCCCTCCTCAAAGGGGCTTCCGAAAAGCCAGTTCTGCTTCTGCAGTAGGGTGCCTCATTGGAGACCTAAAACACACCTAAAACCCATCGCCAAAATGACTTCAACCCTCCAGCAAAAAGGTCAACCACATCCCTGATTTCCCATTGGTTGTAAAATAAATACATATAAGTAAAAAGAACCTTTAGACTCATTTTTATTATTTCAGGATGACCGATATTTTCTTAGCGGCTCACTGGATGGTAAATTACGACTGTGGAATATTCCCGACAAAAAGGTCACACTATGGAATGAGGTTGAAAATGGGTGCCTCATCACTACGGCCAACTTTTGCCATAACGGGAAATTCGCAGTTGTAGGTACTTATGATGGAAAGTGCATCTTCTACAGCACAGAGGTGAGGAGGCAAGGTTTATTCAGAATTTTTATAGTTTTTTGGAACAGGAACATCACAAATAGAGATATATATTTATATTTGAATAATTAAAGGCACTTTTTCCTGATGTTGAGACAAAGCAATTTTGGTTTTTAAGTAAGAAATCTTGTAAGACGGTGAGCTCTCTTACTTACAGATTGTCTGTTTTTAATGTCATAGATGGTGGCTGTTTGCAAAACTTTTAACCTTGGATATATCTTTTACATGGTGCAAGGGACATAACTGTTCAAGATAATCACATGAAACTTGGTGTACAAGTTGACGTGCACGTAATCTAAGGCCAATAAGTAGCTTAAATAATTGTTGCCTTATGCCCCGTTTTACCTGAAAAAAGACCAAGACATGCCTTGGTGTTTACTGCAAGATGCTCTTCTTTCTTTATTTTTGCCCAGCAGAACTAAATTTTGATTTATGTTTTTCAGCACCTTAAATACTATACCCAAATACATGTGCGGTCAACCAGGGGAAAGAACTCAAGAGGAAAGAAAATCACCGGGATTGAGCCCCTTCCTGGCGAAGATAAGGTTTGTGAAATACAGTCGAAACCTGTTAGCGTGATAGTGCTCGATATTGCTTGGCTTGGTTTCCTTGTTTGCTGGAACCGGATGTAAAGAACCGATTTTGTTTAGCTCTTTGTAAGCATTCCCGCTTGGCTCTATATTCACAAGGCTTGAAGTATTTTGGCCGGTCCAAGGATATCGAGCCAACTGGTTTTGACTGTTCATGTTTTAAACTGCTTTTAAGCCAAATATGAAGAATATTACTGAGCGTTTGATCCCTATATTTCATGCAGAATGAATGCTTGCAGCAATTACCCTAATTCATGAAGCACAAGTATTCATACTGCATAACCATACAGAGATGATCAAGTTTGGGATTAATCTTGAAATCTGGGGTCATGATTACAAACAGTCTAAAGTCTGAATCTAGACTCAGACTGTTATTTAATTACAAAGTCAAATTGCAAAAAAAAAAATCAGCGAATTACATCATTAATACTTAAGTATAAGGAATAAAAGAAAAACAGTTTTGGCACTTGAGTCTGAACTCAAATAGAGACTGTTTATAATCATGGCACCAAAATTGAGACTTACACTCAGAGACACAAAATATTTATGTCTTAAAGATGATACTACAGGTGCCAAGCGGGTAAAAATTGCAGTACCGGTATCTGTAACAAATAACCTGTTCTACAATCAGGGCCAGTATTTATAAAATATCTGAAGTCATTTCTTCTTTATTTTATTTTTAAAGGTGTTGGTGACGTCTAACGATTCTCGAGTTCGGCTGTACGATCTCCGAGATCTGACATTGACGTGTAAATACAAGGGTCCCACAAATACAAGCAGTCAAATCAGGGCGACCTTCAGGTAATCATGTTAAGCATATACCCACCTAATGGTGGGGGTAAATTTCTGCCTCCCTCATCAAAAATTACGCTAGGTGATGTGGCAGGGTCAAGCCATAATGCAGTCACATAGGTGCAAGCAGACCATAAAAGTCTCCAATAAAAGAAAAAGATGGTGTTTTAATTGCATTGCAATAGTAAGCATGTTTTCAAGGCCATAATAATTGAAAGTGTAAACATGAAAGTCCCTCAAACTCTCTATTATCTTTTACAGTCAAAGAGGAAAATACATTGTCTGCGGATCAGAAGACCATTTTGTGTACATGTGGAGAACACAGCACGAGTTTTACAAGTTTTCCTCCGCACGACGAGATCGTAATGACTATTACGAGGCCTTTAAGGCCCATAATGCAGTTGTAACCGCCTGTATACTTGCTCCAAACCCTCAACACCTTCTTCCCTCTGATGATACGAACTCTTCACGAAAATGTAAAGAGTTATCTCCCTTGTCAAACTCTTCACCAGTTTCCTCCCTTGGATCTCCTGCTGTTTCCGTGGAGACGAACGCAGAGTTTGTTATTAGTGCCGACCTTGCTGGAAATATTAAAGTGATAAGAGCAAAGTAAACTGTGTTTCATTAGCAGGAATACTTGAATTGTATTCATAAAACAACTTAATATTTAAAAAAAAATGTTTTTGGTAACTTGATTTATTAAATTTGTATGCAATCAAAATTGTTTTGAAAAGGCAATTGCACTGCATTAAATTGAGTAAATTTTGGGAGGGGGCCTGCATAAATTCTCCGGTCGATTCCAATTCTATGTAAAATGAAAGCATTTGATTTCTATTAATCTAATTTGATACCGATAGGAAAGTTGAAGGACAGAAATTTTACTTAATTTAGTAATTTTAAATTTAAGATGATTTATGAATACTGCTCAAGAAGTTGTTGTTTTTTTTGTTGAAGCAAAAGAAATCTGTGAAGTCATACCCTGTGATATTTGGCTAAAAAAGTATGTTTTTTACCACATAACACTTAACAACTTAATAACTTGCAATGCTGACTTAAATAAAATTTGTTTGCCATGGATTCACTGAAAAATCCCTGCTGGATTTTTAAGGAGCATTAATAATGAACTAGTTTTTATTATTTATCATTCTATTGTTAAGTGTTAAGCTGCACTCTCACAGAATGACTGATTTCAGTGATTTGACAATGTTTTTATTTTTTGGCTCAGAATCAGCGGACTTGGGCATCAATGTTTTCAACTCAGTCATACAAGATAACTCACTATAGAACAGATCTCAATTGTGTGGAAAACTGCCCCCAATTTTTTTTTTCTTAAACCATTAATTACAATTTTAGCCATAAAACATCAATTTTCGAACTTATATATTAAAAACTTTGATCTGATCTTTTATCCGCAGTCGTTTGTTTAAGACATCTACGCAAAACTTGGCTCATTCCAAGATGAAAATTAAAAAGTTGTGAAAACGGTCAATCTGTGGGAGTGCAGCTTCAAGTAATGACTAATTTTCCCTTCTGACCTACTCACTAAAGAAAGTGTCGGGTCACTGCAAACCAAGCATTAGTTTAAGGACAGCTTATAGATATAATGTAAGAGGGGACATCCCAGAAGATCAGGCCACCATTGTATTTCACAACTGTATGAGAGATCAGATCAGTTACGTGGTATAAATCAGTAATTGGATTATCTTAAATGAATGAACAAATTTGGTGTACTTTTAAGCCTATTGAAAAACAGTTCTTTTGTGAAACTGGAAATGGTTTGCACAAATGATAGAATGATTGAAGCTTATTGGAAAAATGTTCTTTTGTACAGCTTGATTTTTTTTCAACAATTTTTACTGAAATTTAATCATGACTAGCTTGGAGATGGCTCTCACATGCACATATTTTCTACAATGGCCATACTTAACTTCATATTTCTATTTTACTGTCATTTCTGTGTTCCACTTGTTGATAATGCTATTCATTTTTTGTTGCATGTCTGGGTCTCAAAGAAAGGAGTAAAGTATTGTCCTTGCTGTGGTGTTGACATCGGCACCATTGTGCAAAAACTTTAATCTATGCCAAAACTTGGAAAACTGTTCATTGTGCTGGAATTGAAACTTGGAAAACATGTTGTCAGACGCAATCCATACATGATTAGCAAGGCCCATAAGTCTGGCTTAAATGTTTCTTGAATTACGCTCCTTTTTTAAAATAAAGCGTACAGATAAGTGTATGCATTTGCTCTATGGTGCTCTAGTTATTTGAAAAAGTTATTTGATAAATTTCATTGAATTCTAGCATAATATTTTATACTGCATAGAATTTTAGTATCACAAAATGTTACTTTTTAATGAACTTTAAAACAAAGTTGTATATGGGTTTTATGTCTCCTACTTAGCATGACAAACATACAGGGATCCTGTTTTCTTGTGTTAGTGTAACCCATGGCATTATTTTTTCATGTCCTTTCTTTATCTAGAGTATTTCTTATTTTTAGCTCGACTCTTCGAAGAATGAGGAGAGCTATCCTAGTCACCCGAGCGTCGGCGTAACCACTTATGTCAATGTTTTTGTAAGAGTTTGTGTACCACCTCAAATAATGACATATGGCTTTGAAACTTTGCACACTTGTTCACCATCATGCTCCAACCTGTAGACAGGAGGAGATAACTCTATTAAGCAGTTTGACAAAATTGTGCCCCTTTTTCAACTTAGAATATATGTTAAAGTTTGCGTACCACCTCAAATATTTTCAAAGTCCATTGACATCTGGCTTTGAAACTTTTCACACTTGTTCACCATCATGCCACCAACCTGTACACAGGAGGAGGTAACTCTATCAAGCATTTTGACAAAATTATGCCCCTTTTTCAACTTAGAATTTATGTTAAATGCGTACCACCTCAAATATTTTCAAAGTCCATTGACATCTGGCTTGGAATCTTTCCACGCTTGTTCACCATCATGCCCCCAACCTGTACACAGGAGGAGGTAACTCTATCAAGAATTTTACAAAATTATGCCCCTTTTTACTTAGAATTTACATTAAAGTTTGCGCACCACCTCAACTATTTTCCAATTCAGTTTATGTAAATATCTCAGCACATCAAGTATTGCATTGAAATTTAATCTAACAGTGATCCATGCATGTTTCGCCAAAACTTTTCAATCCATACACCGAAAAGCGGCGGAATAGTCGAGCGGGCTGTCTCTGTGACAGCTCTTAAATAAGATTTCTTTATTCTTATTTCTTTTCAATTTTCATTGTTTCTTGTTTAATGATAAAATATTGTGAAAAAAGATTGTTCGTAACTGATTCAACTTTAACAGTTTGTCTGTGAGTGAACATTATGAATATATTCTTAACAAACATACATTTTTTAGGTTCAATGGCATCTTTCTTTTTATGGTATATAGTTTTGTCTGTATAATTACTAATCTGTTATACATGCAATCTGTACTTTCTATTTACATGTTAAACAAAAATATACTATTTAGTCTGGTATAAGGTTTATAAAGTTTTTGTTCAAATTGCAATGTCCCAGTGATGTACTGTATGGAAAAGATTTGTGTCTCGATCAATATGATGCTCAAATCAGTTTGCTACTGCCCTAAAAGATTACATGATTTGTTTAACTTTGTTAAGAATGTCCTCGTGCTTTGGTTTGTCCAGAGTTATCATGTGACTAGTAAGTCTCTCAATTAGTTTAACAGTTATAGATATACGAATTTAGGGTGGTTCCGCATTATGCTAATTGACTTCCAAAAATTATTTTAACCGAATGAAATTATAGGAAATAGTCATTCAGATTTAATAATTGTTTTGATTCAATTTTTGATAAATGTCAGTTTCACAAAATTGAGCATATTAGTATTGCTATACAGGAGAAGGAAATTTCTAAACGGATTGTTTTATTTGCATGTCTAGAACTTGAATCATGTAGAAATATATTCAGATATAGGAGTTATTATTTATGCCAACATGTGGTTGTTTATTTTTCCGTTTTTAAACCATTAATTAGTCATCAGCAGGGAGCTGCACTCAATAACCAACTTCCATTGAACTTGAAATTAAGATTGGAAACTCAGTGTTTTGATTGGCCTGTATATTTAGCTGACCAATAGGCTGAATGGAAGCACTGAGGCATGTCTAAGTATAAGGATAATATCAATGTTGCATACTGGCCTTGATGCAGCTTAATGGCTTGGTTAACTAATACCCATAACTCTCTTTGTATTGGCGCAGATGTCTCTAAACTAGACTGCTTACATGTGTAAACCACTGATTTTTCCACTTTGATGGGGGATTTGGTTAGAAGCTCATTATGATTTCATCAGAATTTGATGATCCTTTTGGCAGATAAAGGAACATTTACAGTAAAATATACAGAACAGAACAGAATATTTATTTAGATACAAGCTTATGATCATCAAAATAAAGCAAAATATAATTGTGAGAAAGGGCATTATTTTCCCAAAATGTTAATACCGGGTACATTTTCCTATACCAGTGCTCCAGCCAGGATTTGAAAAGAGCAGGGTGCTTTTGATTTGCTTTGAATGAGCCTTAATGGGGCACTTGCAAGGGTCAATGTTCAATTCTTATTGTGTATGTATTGTTTCTACTTTCAATACTAATAGTTTGTTATAAATATATTGGCTGTTATCTTTAGTTTTAAAATTATGTTTATTTTTTATTTGTATACTTATTTCTGAAAATTGACTTGAGAATATGTCCAATAAATATCAAACATAGTTCAAAATTTAACATAAACCAGGTTGTATGCAATTGTGGCTCTGTCAAACATTAAAGGCATATCAGGGTGTAGTAAGAAGGCATCCAGGGGCAGAAAAGGGGTTGAAGGGCTCTCCCCCCTGCTATTTAGGCCTAGCTGGAACACTGCTATACTATTATTTCAAATTGTTTTTTTTTTCAGAAGGGTAAAAATACATTTTCTTCTACTATAAGTTCAAATTGTGACATATTGATAACATGTTTAACAATTATTATAAGTATATGTCTTATGGTAAACAAAGTGCAATATTTCTTGTTCAACATGACTTTATATTTATATTTTATAATAAACTGAACTTAACTCAGACTGTTGTGTTGTTTTACATGAAGAAAATTATCCAAAACAAATATATAAATCCATAGGCAAGTTATTCACTTAGGGCTATTCCAGTAAAACATATAATAACCGAGGGGGGGGGAGGCAATTATTTTCATAGTATATGAATGGGTGTCTTTTTTTCGCTAATTTTGACCCCAACAAGTTAAAATTTGCTTCTGTAGGGGGGGGGGGTATATTCTAAAAATGCCTTTCCTTCCCCTGGGGAATGTTTAAATGGATTAGCCCTGAATCATTTTGGTTTGTTTCCTCAATGGCTTTTGCTGTGTTTAAGCTGTTTGAATCAGTAATTAAACTGGTTGATTATTCAGAATTTTGTTAAAGTGAACCACCTTCATAGACGTCATCATTGTAATCTGTCAAATCTTTCCGAAAGTTTCATGATAATTTTCAGATCTACAAATTGTGAGACTACTGTTTGAGTGTTTGTTTTATTAGATATACAAACACATAAAACTATTTCACTTAAAAGTTAACAATATTGCAGTTATAACAATGTTGTTTAACCTTAGTTAACCTCTAAACATTTGGCCAAATATTAATTATCTTTTTGGGAATGTATGTTGAATTAGTTTATTCATATAATACTTAAAATTGGGAAATATCTTAGTAAAGGAATTCATCTTAATATTATTATGAAATATGCATTATACAGGAAGTTAAAATCTAGTTTTATGATTGGGTTTAAAATGACCTAGATATTATAAGGAAAAACATTACATCATGGGGTATATTCACCTATATTGTGATTTATAAAGGTATTTTTTTAATGAAAGACTTCCTGCAAACATTTTGAACCTCGCTAATTTTGCCTTTATGAATTTTGGAGGATCATCAATATTCATTCAAGCTGTCAGCAGACAAGCTATACCGGGTATTGTATTTGCTTCAAATTGTACACAACCTAACACAATTTATTTAAGATTATATCTCGATTTTATTTGATCCTCCGGTATATCATGTCTTATTGTTTGTTTACGGCCACAATAGCATTGGCAGATATTTGAGATAAGGGAGGTTGAAAAAAGGATATGTTGAAATAACGCAAATGTTATATCATTTGGTATAATGTAATACAATTACATTTCTATTGAAAATCAATCCTTGAATGAATTGATAGTCCATGTAAATTAATAAAATCTGTTTTATTTCGGGGGTTTTAGTCATATTTCATAGAATGGGGATTGTAAGCTCGTCTGCTTACCGAAGAAAAAAAAAGACAAATGACTTAGCTTTGATGTCAGCCTTGCTGTGCAAACACTTAAACCCTGGCTACAACTAAAAAACCCATTCAAGATATTTCAATGAAACTTGGTATACATGTTGCTTGGGTCAATACACTTACATGTTGCCAGGCCCATAACTCTGGCCTTAATTAGTGTCGAGTTATGCCCCTTATTGACTGTGAAGAAAACAGACAAGAGTTTGCGTTCGTTTCGTGCTGCTCTTGTTATCTCAAACTATAAATGATATAACACTTCTTATTAAGGCGTAGAAAATATGTTTGTTTCTGGTTTGTCGATCTCCCCCTTTTTAGCTGCAACACTAGACAGGTTTTTATTGCCTTGAGAAATAGTTTGGGGAATTTCATTTGTTTGATTTTAGTCTATTAAAAGTTAAAAATGTGTTAACGGCCTTAAACAGTACCAGCAATGATAATACTGAGTGTGTCAATGTTCTAAAGCATTAAACCTTTAGTTTTTGGTAGCAGAAAAATAAAATAAATAAAGTTTGGCGATTTTTTTTCTTCCAAAAAACAAACATTTATCGACCTACCTACCCTATCTTTTGGATATGAAACCTGAAACAAACATATTAATTCTTTCGGTCTAAAATAGATCAAATCTCCAAACACAATAATGACACTTTGATCCAAGCCGGCATCCTGAAGCACACAGGCATTTAAAGCATTTAATCTCCAGACATGAACAATATTATGTGTTTCATTTAACTCTTGTGAATTTTTCACAATTTCAATTTAAAACATATTTGCTTTGTAATTCTGTATCGATATTCGAAATTGATTGCAACATTAAACACAGCTTATCCACAGTGCAGCAAGCCAATAGGGTCTGGTATTGTAATTCTGTTTAAGCTGTTCGTGTGTCAATACTTTGGTTTTAAACCCCAATATTAAGAATATACTTTTTTCTAACCAATATTTAGTATCGATGTGCTATTATATTGACAATCGTTATCTGAAACACTGGACTACTGTGTTTAGTTTAGACATGTGAAGTATCCTGGTTTTACACTTCAACGTGGAATTTTGCTTACTTGGAGGTATTTTCAGTGGTGTTACTAAATTGATTCATATAATTAAGGCATTTAGTAAAGACAAGTGAACTATCTTGGATGTATTAAAATGTGGATGTTTCATCTAATTTGGAGGTATTTATATATCATTTTTAAGCCACAGTAATTCAGTAATGATTTCCGCTAAAATCGGTGATTTTTTTATTTATTTTTTAATACTGCACGTGCCTAATTTTGACAAGTGCATATAGATGAAACATTTCAATAACGTTTTAATAAAATTCTGAACATTACAAGGAATGGATGAAGCTAAATAACTTATTATTGAATCTACTGTCACAATATTGTCATTGAACGCTATACAAATAGTAGCCTTTATATATGGGTTTTATCAATTAATAGCTATGTGGCTACAAATTCCACTGTCTAAAATCGCCAAAATATCAAGAATCATATGCTTCATTTTGTTTTGATAATTAGTAATGAGTTTAACGTCATAATGCATTAAAAGTAAAACCAAAGAGTTTAACATCAGCCTTTATTAAGCCGGTATAATTCGACTGGGTGGGAGGGGGGGGGGGGGGTCAAAGAAAAGGTATTGTGTGCAACAATTTTCAGCTGAGCTATAACACCAAAACCGTATGAATGATTATCAAATAAAACGCTGTCCAGACTGAGAGACAAACGCACGTGCATAACAAGGCCTACATCTCTTTAACTAATTGTTGAGCTATTCCCCGTACTCGACCGGGCACGAAAAAAAGAAGCAGACGAACGTTGTTGTTCGCATCGTGGCAAAGACGGACCGCAAGAATGAGCGTTCAGGGATACTCTTTTTTTTCATTAATTTGACATTTCTTACGTATCCCTGTCTCGAGTCTGCCATAGTCATTTAATCGTTAAACGACTCGTTGACGGCCATTTAGGTGGACTATAGTAAGGATGGTATTGCTGTGCGTGATTGTGTTGTGATCCTGGAGTTATACATGCATGGAACCAGGTTTAAAACGTTCCAAATCAATAAAAAGATAATATTGTTTCTTCAGATTTTTTCGTAAGTAAACGATACATGCAGAAACAAAATATGTCCCCATTAAAGTTCATAAACACTCGTGAAGTAAACTAATGTTAATCAAATACTTTGTTCAAAATCTTGGATTTAAGATCTTAGATCCGACGCGATGACTATTTTAGTGTATTACCGCATACAGTCCAGTAATTTTAAGCCAGTAATTGGCACATTGCATCGAGGGGCAATGATAATGCTAAATTTTGCAAATTCATTTAATTAAATTAAATTTTGTCAATGGTGTTAATACTGGCAGCCTATGTGCATTTTTTTAAGTTGTTTTGAATTACCTTGCCAAATAGTTTAATAAATTCTCAACGTGTATTTACATGTGACAAATGGTATTGACAGACAGATAAAGACACAGCTCTGTAAACACAAACAGGGACTTGTTTTCTACACTTGAGCCCAGGCCTTGAGAAATCTCTCCTGGGTTCGAAACCGTTCGGAGTACATTATAAATTATTATATAGAAAAACGTTTTTTTTTTTGTGAACAAGTCTATTCAAAATCTATCAAGAATCAAATTTCATGATTTATTTAACATTCTATTGAATAAAATCGACTTTTAATTGCATCATGCAATTTAAAAACGGTTAAGAAAGTCATTAAAACGATTTTCATGCTGCGATATTTTATTCTTCATACAGTGCTTAAAGCTAGCTTGTCCTTTTCAATAAGCGTATTCATTGATTTAGCAAAACGTTTATCGGAATAAAAGTTAATTTCATTGATTGACCTGCCTGGTACGCGTTTGTCAGCGCTATTTAATTAATATGCACTAAGGCGTAAATGGCTGGTCTCACACACACCCCACCCCCACCCCCCCCCCAAAAATAATAAATAAATAAATAAAAATAAAATAAAATTGAATGAATGAAAAAATCAAAATAGACTAAAAATAAATAAATAAATAAAATAAACCAAGGGCACGTAGGTCCGAAAAAGTGCTTTTGTTTTATTAGGCAAATTTTGTTACTTGTGATTTTTCTGTCACCGAAAACTATAAAATATATGCTAAAGAACTTGTAGACGAACAGAAGTAGCATCACTGGTATTGTTTAAGCCAAACAAACAACTTCATTTTTATCTTTTAAAAGATAAAGAATGAAAACAAATGACATTTATATTTGTTTTGTGTAAGTACATAATTCCAAACTTTTTTAAGTGGTCTACATTTCTTTCGTGTAAACTACCAGCCAGCCACTGTTTGTATGTATCGCTTCACCTGATTGAAATCAATAACGCCTCACTGCTGATCAACTGAAATAAATGTATCGGAACTCTTGAAAAACTGCCTTGTCATTAGACAACATAAAATGGTGACCACTAAATACATCTAGAGCCTATCGGAAAACATTTATTGATGCACAACAGCAAATTAATAATTTTAATGCATTTTTTATGTTTAACTCCTTTGATTTGAATGGTCAAAACGAACAGACATGCAGTTTATGAAAAGATGAAAAATCTTAAACTTTCATTATAATATAAATGGGGTTTTCAATTAACAGCTACGTGGCCACAAATTACCTTGTTAAGAAAGCTCACAACGGTATTGCACTCCATGCTGTGACGTTTCGGCGTTTTACATGACCATGTTTTGAGGGTATTTTTGGCGCTTGTTAACTGGGGAATATGTGGGAATACTCCCTAGCAGCCTGTATCAATGAGATCTTTGTCGTAAATCTTACGCTGGTTGAGAGTGCCGGGGAACACGTGCAAGGTGACGTGAAGAATATATGAGATAAATAACGCCAAAAACGTAAACGAGATTCCGCAAGATGTTTACGACCTATAGCCTTACGATCTTTATTGAGAAGATGTCCAGACCGAGTGGCTTACTCTGTCTAGGTAGAATTCCACATAACCTATCACGAGTTATACTTTCACTGGGACCAACGTCTGGTGTCGTCGTTCAAGGTGCTTTATTGAGAATACAAATGTTAGTCTGTAATCGGGAGTTTGCGTTTCGTTAGTGAGACCAGTTCTATTCACTTCTCATTATTTTTTTCACGGCCTAACTTCTCAAAATATTCACCAGGGCTTCACTTTTCATAATATTCACCAGGGCCTCACTTTTCATAATATTCACCAGGGCCTCACTTTTCATAATAATCACCAGGGCCTCACTTTTCATAATATTCACCAGGGCGTCACTTTTCAAAAATATACATCATGACCTCACTTCTCAAAACATTTACCAGGGCCCCACTTTTTATAATATTCACCAGGGCCTCACTACTCAAAAACTTCGTCATGGCCTCACTTTTCATAATACTCACCAGGACATCACTTTGGCCTTACTTCTCATAATATTCACCAGGGCCTTACTTCTCATAATATTCACCAGGCCCTCACTAATCTTAATATTCACCATGCCCTCACTATACATAATATTCACCAGGGCCTCACTGCTCATAATATTCGCGACGGCCTCATGTTTCATAATCCATGTATTCACAGGACCTCGCTTCTTAAAATATTCATTTAAGCCCCATTCTTAAAACAATATGCAGCAGGGCATCACTTCTTGAAAATATTCACCAAGTTCTCACTCACTGCTCATAATATTCATTGGCATTTCAACTTACCCAATAAATGACGTATAGACCAATTTATAAAATCACCAATCCTCGATTGTGACCGAATATCAATAGATGAAGGGGTTTAAGACAGACAAGACAGACAAGATAAAAAAACTCTGACGTACTTCACCGCATTTTCTTGTATTCAAGTTCCAAACCTTAAAATCCTTTGAAAATTGTCTGACAGAAAGTTATACCTTAAATCCCATTTTCCTTTCAATATTATTTTATAGGTGTCATTCTGATAACTTGAAGCATTTGACGTTGACGTTGTAGGCCAACCATGTGTCATATGTAATCATCTAACCATAATGGACCGATTGTTAAAAACTTAGTTAAAGTTAACAACGTGAATAACGTCAGCGTTGTTAACTGTTAAACGTGAAATACTGTGAAATCATTAATGTTAATTTAAGATCCCACGAAATATAGACCCTTTATTCACTTTTTCAACTGCCATGTTATGTACATACTAGTTTATTCGTTACAGAAGTCGCAGTATACAGCGTTTATTCCTGTATATTTTACTATTGATCATTGTTTTGTTAATATAGTATATCTGCCTTGAACAAATAATAAACCAAATCAATTAAATGTGTTTTTATGAACCAAATGACAGAAGCACGTGTTTAAACGTGTGCTGTTAATAAAAATCTCCAGGTTTAGGTTACACACCACTATTGTTATTCCCTATATAATTCAATGTAAAATTATAATTTTCAGACAACATTTAAAGGCATTTCGAGCGAATGCAGGCTATGATAACCACATATATTCTTAAAGTACAAGCTTAA
This sequence comes from Mya arenaria, assembly GCF_026914265.1. Taxonomy (NCBI): domain Eukaryota; kingdom Metazoa; phylum Mollusca; class Bivalvia; order Myida; family Myidae; genus Mya; species Mya arenaria. The sequence continues at coordinate 24,345,300 of NC_069136.1, read as the reverse complement.
AATTACCTTTTAAGCCAATAAAAAAGGGGGGTCAAGTTATTCCTAAGAAAAATCACTCCACTTGAAAAACAAACTCTAAATATTGCACCGTCCGCCATGACAGATCTTCCAAAATGACCTTTCAACTTTAGGGCAGCGGTTTATGCTTTAATCTCTACTCTAAATGATAAATCAAGCAAGAATAGATACTTAAGGTATAAAAGTTTCAGGAATAATGATAGTTTTGATTTACAGTGTATTGAGCATGTGAAAACATGTCTATCAATCATAAGAACATTTTTTATTGAGAATTTTCCACACAACGGAAGTACATATGACGTAATGGTGACGTCATTCCTTTATAAGATGTCCGTGATGAGTGTTGGTACTCGATTTTTTATTTAATGAAATAATTAATCGATTAAATTGGAGGTTACTGAGTACAAAGTACAACACAACGCATTCAATATATTTATTAAACAAAAACGTGTGAATAAATATTGAAATGATCTTGTTTACTCAAATATACGCACCTTTTCGGTGCAAAATTCTTAATTGGTATTCAATGGCTTCCACTATCTGTATTTATGATTAGGGTACATCTTCTTTTATGACCTTAATTCCCAATCAAATAGATAATTGACATGGGTAAATGCACTAATTGGCATCTCGTACCACTTTCGTGAGTGTCATAAACCGTGTGACGTAGAAGACGGAAATCAAGGGCCAGCGCGTGGAGATTATGCAGACGATCGCATATTCATTTTTTTTTCAAAAATGAAAAACCACGAATTCAAGTACCCACGAAATTGTATTTTTTCGGCAAACCACGAAATTTCATGCCAACGAATATAAATGATTTCACAGAAGTGTATGATGTGTTCACATATTTATATACGAACAAGTACATCTGAAACACTTGTCCTGAATATTGTTAGAGATACAGCAGATCACACTTGTAGCCATTCATCTTCAAGAGCAATGCAGTTTTGAGGGTTAACAACGGCGAAGTTAACATCGTTCTGAAAAATCGGCACATTAGATAGTTAGAGGTTAATATACTACCCCGGTGTGCCGTCTGTCCATAATGGCATTATGGACAGACGGCACACCGGCGCCGTTTTTTAACTTTTTTATTGCATAATTATGTTTTATTCATTTCATAAGAAAAACAAAACATCTCCTTTACTCTACAATAAATATTCATTGATTGTTTAATTGGACAATTATCAAATATCGCACCGATTGACCTACGTAGCTATTGTATTCGTGACGTCATCAGAGTCATTGTTTTCTGGGTCAAAATAGTTTGGTGTGGAATGATAAATACTGGATAAATTTAAGATATTTCCTAAGGTAAGGTCACTTCAAATATAGATATGCTATATATCTATAGTATGTTTAAGCAACATCAAAATCACACCACCACGTGTTTGTGTTTTAATGAATATTATTTGAAATTGTATTATTTGGTGATTTTTAAACAACAAAAATGGATGACTAAAAATTGTCGATTTTTTTGGCAACTGTCAATGCAGAACTTGGAGTTATATAAATGTAAGGTACGATCATGTGATGCAAAACGCCACTGCTTGGTTTATGTATCATTTGGTCGTGGATTACACTAGACATCGTTTACTTATACTGGTACTGAAAATGGCAGTGGAAATGATGGTACAAAAGGATGTATCAGACAGATATAAGCAAACTGTACAGTAAGGTAAGATTTCGTTAACATCGATAAATTACTCGCTAAATAGAGACTTGCCATGCAAGCAACCTTTCTCCGGCCATGTTTGCGTTATTTATTACGTCGAACTCTGCGGTTACCTGTTCAGGTGCGCGATTTACCGGAAGTAGTCTCATTATGGATTTTTGGCACACCTCGAGGTGTGCCGATTATGGATAATTGGCACACCAGACATTACAGCGGTGAAACCCGGTCCGTATTGACCCTCTTTCGGCCTAAAAAGTTACTATATATAGTAACATATGCAACAACTAACCATAATGGACCGATTGTTTAGAACTTTGTTAACGTTAACAACGTGAATAACGTCATCGTTGTTAACTGTTAAACGTGAATAGTTATGATATGCTCACATATTTATATATAAACAATTACAGCTGAAACAGTTGTCCTGAATATCGTTAGAAATACACCAGATCACAAGTGTAGCACTCAATTTCAAGAGCAATACTGAATTGAAGGTTAACAACGGCGAAGTTAACAACGGCGAAGTTAACAACGTTCTGAAAAATCGGTACATTAGGCAGTGCGTTTTAATGCAGGCGCGTAGCTAGAGCCAATTTGGGATTACGCAGATCGATGCCGGACATAATATTGACTCCTTCATCCCATAACCTATTCTACGCCCCCGCTCCCCCACCCCTCCGCCCCCGTCCCCTTCGGTTTTTATTTCGAATTCGGGGGGTTTGGTATGACAAAAACTTCGACATGTCAAAATTTCATTACGCAACTGCGTATAACAGTCATCTACGCGCATGTTATGTAATTCAATTTAAAGGCTCACATAATTAACATTCAACTTCAGTTCCTGTATCTGTTAATTGGTTATATCAGTACAAATATGCCTTTTGTTGGAGCTGCACAAAATGCACATAAAAAGTATATCAAATAAATACAGTCACTGGAAGCCCAAAATTATCGAAGATAAAATAAAACCTCTGTCTCTGTCAGGCATATAACGTATGTCCAGACATGTTCCAGACAAAAACGTCATCAACCACAAAACCTTGGAGTTTTTGGAATTAGTCTTAAATCTTGACATTTCTGTGCTTATATATTACCCACTTTGTCAATGTTTGTTCATATTGGCTTAACACGGAAGGTCATTCAAACACAGTTTAAGAACATACCAAATCCACGTGGATTACGATTGGATTATTGAAGTGAACGAGAGAAATGACGACCTGCATTTTTTATGGAGTTTATTTTGCTTGGTCAATATGATTATCAACTTCTGATAAATTATAAGTAAACATTAAGAAGACTTAAATATGGATATTAGACTAAATTTTCAAGGACACATTGGCTATTAAGGTGGACTATTGTAACAATCAAATATACCGTCGAATGTACATATAATTAACCATCTGG